>NC_030858.1:4766839-4825430 GCF_000208745.1 Theobroma cacao
GTGTGTGTGTGTGTGTGTAGGAGAGAGAGAGAGAGAGAGAGAGAGAGAGAGGGGTATTACCACTTCAGCAAGACGCTCATCAAATCCCATAGAATTTGTGTCACTGGGCATGAAAATTTTTCTGTAAGCTGTCCTCAGACACTTAATCTAGAACCTTGCCCAAAAAGAAAAAGGTACAGCACTTTTAAACACATGACCAGGAGTTATCACAACAAAGTAGAAACTTATCTCGATGTATCAAGGGTATAGAATATAAGTGATGAACAATCTAACAAACTAAAGGAAAGGCAGAATAAAAATAACAATATTGCACTTAAATAAAATTCCAAGAAGCTGCCTGTAACATCCTCCAAGCAATAAAAGGACAAAAAGACTAGCATTCACATATACTGGTTCCTTGCAAATTCTATACCTTATGTTTGTTCAAAAAATTGAACATCTGGATACTATATGTTGATTTGAACAGCAACAGAAGCAAATATACATTAGAAACTAGAATCTTTCAATCTTGATAGACTACAGCCTAACTCCATATCCAATGAGTTCCCACATAATATCACCCATACGTTATAGGATGAACTTATCTTACCATGTCTTTCATTTCTATAAATATACTCAATAAACATTTTCTTGGCTGGAGTTAGACTCCATAACATGCACTTTGGAGAAAGGCATACCATAATAATTCCTTAAACCCATGACAGCGGGTCTTGTGGCCAATATCAAACATAAAAAATCATAAGAAGGTGATACATTTCAGCACAAATGCTACTCGAGGTAGAACTAAGAGAAAAAGTAAATGCAACTTTGAATAGTTTTCTGAAATTCCACCTACATACTATGTTGGTAACCAAAAACCTCAAGCAAAATCCAGAAGACCATGATATGCAATTTTAAACAATGAAAGACTACATTATAGACAAGGATCTTTTTGAAGGAGAGTCTTTTTCATCCTACACCAATAATATGATGGAAGTAAACTATGAAGCCATCAGAATAACTGCTGAAACTTTTCACCAACCTCTGTGACTAGGAATCCACGACGACGAAGACCCTCCAAATTCAAACCACGAAGCTCAGCTCTCTCTCCAGACACCATCATGTACTTTGGGACATCTTGTGAAACCTTCATGCAGGAAACAAAGTTGAATTTGGTTGTGAATGCAAAGGAATGTCTGTAAGTCGTTTGCTATATGATAAACCTGCC
This sequence comes from Theobroma cacao, assembly GCF_000208745.1. Lineage (NCBI taxonomy): Eukaryota > Viridiplantae > Streptophyta > Magnoliopsida > Malvales > Malvaceae > Theobroma > Theobroma cacao. Next base: position 4,768,047 of record NC_030858.1, read on the forward strand.
CTACAGCTGGATTATGTAACTGGAGGACTTATTTAGCATCTTTTTGCAGTGTAAGGCACATATGTAACTAAAGGTCATACCACAGATCCACCACCAATGAAAGCAAATGAGCCAATATGACAAAATTGATGAACAACACTTGCTCCTGCAGTGTGTGCATGGTCCTACATTTGTAGCACTTGAATCAAATTTAGCAGACACTGTAATCTAAGATAGAAACATAAAGAAAGACATTTTCCATAGCAAACAGTAGACGAAGGAGTTACCTCCACAATGACATGGCCTGCCAGGAGAGTATTGTTCGCAAATATGTTATTATTACCAATTTTGCAGTCATGTGCAATATGACAAGACCCCATGATAAGATTGTTATCACCAATAACCTGAATACACATGTTAGTTAGTTAAGGGAGGAAATGCATGGATAGCATACACATGTTTATGACTTCAATATATAAAGACAAATAATGTTGGTAGTTTTATATTCTTATCTACCGTTATATCACTTGACTTTGAAGATCGATGGATTGAAGTAAATTCTCTGATCTCATTGTTGTTTCCAACATCAAGAAAGCATTCATCACCTGACTAAAACCACAGAAATATGATCATAAGTGGTCATATCTTTTGCAAATATTAAACATTTGAAACATAGTACACAGCTGCTATCAACGTACACATGCACAACAATTCTAGCCATTAGCAACATACATTTGATTATGCATCAAAAGCTGAAGAAGATAAGTTACCTTATACTTCATGTCTTGGCATTTAATACCAACCACAGCATGATGCCCAATGATGTTGTTGCATCCTATTACAGTATGCCCAGGAAGATCATCACCAACGACAGCACCACTGCCTGATAAAGTTTTAGTACTTCCATAAATTGCAACATATACTACATAAAATAAATATATTTCCAACAGAAACTCAAAAAGAAGAAGAAAAAGAAAAATGACCAAATAGAAACTCACGTCATCAAAATGCAGTGGTTCCCCAATTCAGTATTTCCAAAAATATGGCTTGAAGGATGCAACTGACATCCATTTCCTAGTTTTGCGGAAGAACCAATTGTGCAAAAAGGACCTATTGAAACACCCTGTGCCATAAATTTTGAAATTTTACCGATGGATACAAATCATTACAAAGGACACAGCAATCCATAGCCCAACTAATGATTATGCAAATAAGGAAAGATGTCAAAAGGCAATTCAACAAACAGAGAGCCGTTGTTAAAGTAGCAAATTGTTTGACAGGGAAAAGCCAACAAAGAACTGGGTTTTAACAAACAAAACAAATCACAGATTTTCAGGTACCTAACTACCAATGCCTATTGAGAGAAATACGTTCCAGGTCTTAAACAAAGAAGGCAAAAAAAAAAGAGTAGAAAAAGAGCACCTGGCCAATCACAGCATTTGGATGAACAATTGCAGTTGGGTGTATAAAGCCCGTACCCTCCTTTTTATTCTGAAAAGCATCTGGTTCACAATCATGGGGAAAAAAAAAGAGAAAGAAACCAATGTAACAAGTTGTTCAAGCTTCATGGTAAGATAGATAAAAGTGAAAAAAGAAAAAGAAAAAAGAAGGGCTTATTACAGTTGAGAGTTGAGGAGAAGCGATGCAAAGATAGAGTGGTGAGAGAAAAGCTTAACGGCTTTCGAAGCTTGAGCAGGGAATTCATGGATTGCCGCTCTCACTCTCACTCTCCGACAATGGCGGATCTTTTTTGACCTTTTAACGTTTTCGTTTCTTCAACTTTCAGCCGCCGCGCCGCCGATGCTTCCGATCTTGTCTTTCCACGCAGATTTTATCCGTTAGTTTCGTACTATGACTCGTGTTAATCTAGACCGCTCGTTTAACCGACAGGATCTAGATGTACGGAAGTAAATACACGTGGATTTATTGAAACAAAAAGAATAAATATTTGGGCCTTTTGGGCTTGGTAATCTCAAGAAACTTGGAATACTTGGAGTTTTCATTGTGAGTGGGTCATTCATTCTAAACTAGTTTTGAATTGAGGGTGGGAAAGGCCCAATAATAATCCGACGACGGCCCTACAGAAAGGCCCAATAGTATATAACAAAGAATTCATCAAATTCCAACAAAATATGATATTTTTTTTCTTTTGTTACACCGATTGAGTTGCGAACCATCTAATCTGCACCATCGAAATTTACAAACAGGGGAGTGTTGATTGCTGACATAATAGAATTGAACGGTAAGCAAGCTCCCTCAATTTTCTTTAAAGAAAAAAAAATAGTAGTTGTTGAGCTTACATAATACAGACTGACAATGAAAACATACTAACGAAATCGGCATGTCACCGATTGACATGATTTAATGGAAACAAAAGGCAGAAGAACGCTATAAAACCATGGTTCAACTCCAAAAAAAAAAAAAAATGGGTGTAAGGAGAAAAATGATATAATTTACAAAATGTCCACTCAATTTTACAGCTGTATGAGCATGACCATATGAATCTATACCATAATTCACCTCAGTTAATAACAAAGGGTGACACTGTTTCCAAATTATATTCGCCTTAGCCCTCAGGCCTTCTTCACTCTTTCCAGAGTGAGCTGCCTATCTACTCTCTGTGCAGTGTAGCTATCAATATCTTTCTGCCTTGGTCAAGATCGGATTACACAATGGTAGGTATTGCTTCTGCTGATATTCAGTCTACCTGCTTCAGCAGCTCCGCAGCTGTTTTGAAGATGCCCAGAAATTTATGTATGGACAGTCCAATTTGTGATGACATCCCCCTCCAACATCCGTAGCACCTTCAGTATGAACTAGAGTGAGTTAACTGTAGACTGACAGATTCATGTAAAATGTTTATAAGAATCAAACAGGTGGGAAAGGTGTTGTTTCTAGAAGTAAGTGAAGTTTAATAGGCTTATAAGCAAATATTGTTAAAAGCATCTTTCGGCCAGTAATTGTTAAACATGAAACTCAACCAGATTTGTAGCAACCACTACAGAAATAACTAACAGTGCCTCCGAGCAGATAGCCAATGCACAAAACTATAAGGTGCACATACACATGTAGAAATTCTTATTTCAGACATGTTGGCATTAGGTGAGTTTTTCACAGGTTTTGCTATGATAATTGAAACAATGATGATCAAATAAAAGTTTTTTGCAAGGGATTTTTATAATATTAATTCCAATTTACCAACCTGAGACATGCGAGGCCTTGAATGAGGATCCCGCCTGATGCACAAGGAAGCACATTGCAGCATGCCATAAACATCTTGCTCTGTGTAGCAGTTCCCCAAGCGGGGGTCAACAAGTTCCTGTATGGCATGACTTTCTAGTAAAGGGCGTGCCTGCTCCAAATTCGAAACATCACTAGTGAGAAAATGAATTTATGATAAATTTTAAAGTGATTAATATTTGCCCAAGGAAATTACCATACAATTAGAAGCAAGGGACAAGATAAACTAGAAGGTGATCTGTTGATCCTCTTATGACAAGAAGTCAATTTACTTTTATCAAAGATTTTCTGCAATCACCAATCTACAAAATTGTAACCTAAAATCCAGTCAGTTTCGTACCCATTCTGTGAGGCACTGCTGTCCCTTGGGCCGATTTATGTCCATAGCTTTTCGTCCAGTAATGAGCTCTACCAATACCACCCCAAAGGAGTAGACATCAGCTTTTTCAGTAATTTGGCCACTTTGCGCATATTCTGGAGCTAAATACCTACCAAGAATGTTTTCCTCAATAAATTTGTCTTCAGTAGATCATAAAGCAACAATGAAAAAGAAGTTATGTAGGTGTACCCGAATGTTCCAATTACTCTAGTTTCCACTCCCCTGTCTCCATCTGGCTGCCACCTTGCCAACCCAAAATCCCCAACCTAAATGATCCAGAAGCAATAGTCAGTTTGCATTCCCTGTTAATGGATAAGTATAAAAGGCACACACGATATGTGCCTATTGTTTGACAAAAAATGAAGAGCATTCACACTTGAATGGGCAGTGCATTGAGGGCAAGATACAGCTGGTCAAGATAAATTTGAAAATTTGTTCACATAGAGCTTAGAAGACATGACATACTAAAGGTTCAAAATCATGGGTGAGAAGGATATTGTTAGGCCGCAAATCACGGTGTACTATACAACCAACTCTGCATTCTTCATGAAGATATCTCAATCCTCTAGCTGCTCCAACAGCAATCTTTTTCCGTGCAGACCATTGCAACGCATTACGATTATGTCCTGAAAATTGTCCATTTAGAGGAGTAATTATCAATGACCATTGAGGACAAGGAACATATTAGACTCACACACAACCATCTCCAGTCTGAGGACCAAGCAGCATTTCCCAATTAAGAAAGTTTCAACCAGTGATTGGAATGAAACACATGCATTTCAACCCATGTTATCCACAAAAGAAATAAGTTTGACAAAATTATAAAGGTATTACCTCGAAAGGCAATCTAAGAATTGATTAAACATCTTATGTAACTAGACACACCATTCCCCCAATAAATAGTCAACAAAAAATCAAAGTGGTCGTTTAAGGGCATGATTTAGGACATTCCAGTTAACTCAAATTAGTTAAGTACCAATAGTTTTGAAGTTCGTTAAACTGAGAAACTGTGATAAATATATCAATTTCAATTCATAAGCAAAGAAGAAAATCTCCCTTGATATTCTCTAGCTATTTGCTTGTCCATGATCAAGATTAGTGAGTCACAAATAAATTAGGATAGAAGAGAACTTACCATAAAGATGAGAATCCAGAGACCCATTGCAAATGTACTCATAAACTAGCAATCTTTTTCCATTCTCGATGCAGAACCCAATCAGCATCACAACATTACGGTGCTGGGCACAACTTAAAACCTCAACTTCTGAGCAAAATTCTAGATCACCTTGAGAACTAGCCAACTTATGTTGCTTTACAGCAATCGCCTGACCATCTGGTAAGATCCCTCTATGAACAGAGCCAAATCCACCTTCAGCCAAGAAATTCGATTGTGAAAAGCCATTTGTAGCATGTTCCAATTCAGCATAAGTGAACCACCTAGGAGGGTGCCCAAACACAGGGGCCTTGTGCTGACATATTGAACATAATGGAGGTGGTCCAGGAGGAGTATTTCTTGACAGTGAGATAGCTTCCCTCACACTTTTGCTCACCTTCAGATCAAGCCTATAATTAAGGACCCCGACATCAGGTTCTCGATTCAATGTAGATAATTTCTCCAACAAAACACTATATGTTGAAGTTAGAGATGAATCGTTCAGTCTCTGAAAACCCTTGCCAAGATGCTTAGAGTCAGTGACAGAACTGCGAATGTCAGCTGTCCCTGGCTCGAAAAATAATCTTGTTTTAGGAGGATCTATCTCACTGTCAGAGCCCGAATCAGATTCAAACAGATTTTGGCTTTCTTCAGTTATAAATGAATACTCCTTCTTCAAACTCTCATATAATCCGGGGAGGAAAAATGGTGAGGCCCCAGGATCTGAGCTTGATATTGATGAAGTTCCAACATCTGTAGTAGTCAAAGACGATTCATGATCTGGACTGCTCACAGGAGTCACAAATGGCCCCCTAATTTCATCTAACCGGTCATGCTTGCTTTTCTTATGTTTAGGATATGCTTCTGACTCAAATGATAATGGCCAAGCCACTTCAGGTGCCATGTTAGGTGATCCAACCAAATTCAATCGCAGAACCTTTGGCTGAGATCGTTTCATGACCACAAGATTGCATTGCAGCTCTTCCAGGCAGTGTTTCTTCTCATGTTTTAATCTTCTGTGCAAAGGTTTGATAGCAATAATAACAATAATTAATTGAACAAACAGAAGAATCAAAATGAAACTAAAGTGAAAAAGGAAGCTTCAGAACATGAGAATGTTGGCTACTATACACATGTGTTAACTAAGACCTTGTGTAATTTGCATATTCTTACATAGCTAAAAGCATGCTTAAGCTTAAGAACAATATATGATACATCATGCAAGAGAACAAAGTTTACATTGTATATATTACTTATCCAATATAACCCAGTTTGATTGAGCTTTCTTGGCTTCAGCAGCCACTATCCCATACGGTGATCCAGGAACAATTTTTACCCTGACCTTGACCTGTAAACAGGAATTAAAAACTCAATACTAGGAACGAAGCATTTAAGAACTAAAGAAACATCTGAAAATAAATTAATCCACTAACCTTCTCTGGGTCATAAACATCTTGTAACTGAAAAATCATTTGCGAGCATGAATCTGCAATATCTTGTTTTTGATCTAAACTTGTTTCTGAGAGAGACTTCCAATGACCAGTGGTGCAATCACTGGTAAATCTTGAAATCCCCCATATCTTTTTACCTGGTAATGTATTAGATCTCGATAGGTTATCAACAGAAAATACTAAGAAGTGAATGTGACCAGCAGAGACCAAAAGAGATAACAAAGCAGCAGAATGCTTAAACCACATTCTCAGTTGTAGCAATTATATATAATTGAACCTGATAATTGCATATTAAGCTGATAAGAAAGTATACTGCACATGATCTTAGCCTAACAGCCAAGAATGTTATTCAACCCAATAATAGGTTAATGTCAATAATGTTCATTCTTTTGGCTCATGCTAAGTGGCCATTTATAATCTGTGAAGCAGCTGTATCAAATACAGCATGAAGAGGCTAAGATTAACAGTTATGAGCCACCCAACGGCCAAGTTCAACAAAGGAAGAAAGGAACATTATGCACCAGAGATCTCTACTATTTACTCAAATTACGTGAAGTTAAAAAGCATCACCAAACATATGCTCCATGCTTTATTCTCATTCTATTATATAGAAACTAATAATTTCAGAAACATAAAGAATTCAAAAGTTTACTCGTGTATTAAGGCGCAGTTTCATTTTCCACTGCAGCATTTACATACAGAGGACAAGGCCATCAACAGGTTAGCCAAAAGTTTTCTTCCTAATCTATTGAGGAAACTGGTAGGCAACTTATTTTGTTGTAACGATTGCATGTTGCCGCTTGTTAGACTTAAAGGTTTCAAGATCCAAACCTGGCAAAATCTCTATCTACTGAAGTTTATACTTTAAGCTCTGGACCATCGACAATAGTTTTTGCCTTGAACATAAGAAAGTGGTAGAACAAATTTGTGCTCAAATGTATGAAAGAAAGCCCAGTGCAATATTTAATTCTACTAGGTGGCTCCTCTAATCCCCCAATCAGCTCAATGACTTGTATCATCATTAAAAAAGTAAGAAGAAAACAAATAAAAGTAAAAGGAGATGTGTTTATAAGGTAAAGTAAGTTACTTGAGGAGAGGGCAGGAATAACCACCAGCAGCTTAATGCAATCCCCAGGCTGGACGACATGAGTCAAAGCCCAGACGAGAGCAGTCCTTGGGATGTCCCTTGCTGCTTTAACAGCCACCACCACTACTTTACCAGCCAAATCTGAGGTACCCTTCTGTTTCATCTCCGAAGCCAGCTAGAAACTAAACCCCTGAGCACCTTCCACACACCCCATAATCAAAACCCGCATCCCATTTCTCCATCAAAACAAAACTCTTGAGCAGAAAAAATTGCATTTTTGCTGATTCACAATAACCCAGATGCCTTTTTTTTTTTTCTAAGAGATGCCCAGAAGAAAAGTTTGATATGAAGAAAGAGAAGTTGATGGGGACGTGCACTTGAAGGAACTTTTATCAAATCAAGTAAGCTCTTTCTCTTAAAAAAAGACGTGTCTAAACTCTAGCTAGCAAAACAAGCCCTTCTTTCTCTCTCAAAAAGAGAGCTTCGGATGCAATAAAGGAACATGTATCAGCCCTTGCAAGAACAAGCTCAGCTTTCTTTCACCGAAACTGAGGCTGCCTTTTTTTAAGCTCATGTAACGTGCGTGAGCTTTCTTTAGAAACAGAATTTGATTCCTGTGAGAGCGTGAAATAAAGCGGGTGGCCTAATTTGGAAGCCTCCTTGTCAACTGGTTATCGGTATACATCCTTATCCTCCTGCTTTCAACAAATTTACAAGCAAGGGGCAATTGCCCAATTGCCAATATTATACAAATCACAAACGACAAAAAGAAACGGTCTATCTGTATTAGGAAACGACGACTGTTTAATACCAAACCACATGTAAATTACCTGCACGATTGGAGGAAACCCTTCCCTTCCCTATCTATCTCCTTCTCAAAGAAATGAATATTTAAATGAAATTAGAACTTTGCATGGAGCCCTCAAATGTGGACTTTACCTAGCAATGAAATGTAGTTTGATCCTTTTCTTCTCGACAGAAAGTTGAGAGTAGGTAATGGGAGGAAGTTAATTCTTACCGTGTAGTTTGGAATCTGCCACCAGTGTTTGGTAATGTGCTTTACCTTCCATCTTTTGATAAAGAACAGATGTAATACTAGTAAATTCTTTTCTTTTCAAAAAAAAAATTCTAGTAAATTCTTTTGAAAACAACAACAATATCCTTTAAGATATCGTTATTTGCCCAGTTTGTCATTTGTGATTGTTTTACTATTTCATCACCATTTTGGGATTAACTATCTATCTAGGATGCAACAAAACTGCCTATTTATTGCCCATATTGAAGTTCCCATTATTTTATTCTGGGAAATTTTTTAGGCATTGTCTCCTTGGAGACAGTAATCAACTCTTTTTTTGAGTCTGAGGCTAGATCCAGCTAGTAGACCTTAAATATGAACAGGTGGGCATAGATAAACTAATCCTTCTCTTTAAATGTGGCACTTAAATTTGTGCCAGACATCAAAATAAATTTCTTTTGTTTTGTGTTGCTCTGAGATGGCACAGCATGGCAGATTGGTAGTGTGGGTAGGACATATGAGCCCTACACACTGACAAATGAAGACAAAGAGCTAATGGTAGGGCATGACTTGGCATAGGTAACATCAATTATGAGCTTGCTGGCATCCTGAATATAGCTGCTCACATTTTCTTCAAGAGAAATGTCAATTTCTAGCCAACAATAGCAGCTTATAGCTGGCTTCCTCTCCTTGAGCAGATTTGAATTCTGTACAAGTGACCATCAGTCAAAAAGTAAATCTGCACCTACAAGAAAAATGCAACAGCGCTGAATTCAAAATAAATAATGGGTAATCACATGACACTTCATAGCAGATTGTCTATTTACACTGAAGACAATTTATCTTAAGGACTGAATCTGTAAAAAAGACCTTGTTGTTTGTATATCCTGCCATATAAACTATGAAAGAGGAACCAAAAAGTAAATTCAGAGGTAGGTTGGACTTAGGTGTGCAAACATCTACCAATGTAATTCTTTATGGAAGTGGGACCTAAAGTTAGCTAGCTACACGAAGTGAGTGACTACCTTTACAAAAGATACAAATCAAAGAAACCTTAAGATATTCCCTCATGTTATTCATGCATGGAGTAGCTCCAAATCTATGCCTCTCTAAAAGAAGAATAATAATCATAAAAAAAAGACACAGAAAAAGCTTTAACGTTTAAAGATAAATACAATGGCATGATACGATTGGTTGATGATTACCGGCTTTAAGAATTGATATATTCCATCAAAACCATCCAAATATTTCATCTATTCACCAAAGTATGAGATATCATTCAACGTTTTTTTTTTTTTTTCTCTTTTGCTATGCTGGAAAAGTAAAGCAGCCTTTGATGAGACATACGGCAAAGAAAACGATAAGAGGCACTACCAAAGATGAAAACTTTTGAGGTCACTAAATCGTTCAGCTTTGAGGCAGGGAGGGGCCAAAAGATTTAGCTTAGCAATGAGTGCAGCACCAAAAAGACAAACTGAATTTCACAATCACATTCACATCCTGACATAAGCTTGCTGCTTTCTTATCTGCACCAAAAACAATGAGGAAGATGCTTTTTCTCCTTTCCTTGATAGGCAGGATTATAATTTGGTGGGGAGCAGAATATGTTATAGTTGCTTATACTAGGGATAAATATTTCCACCAAAATCCCCTTGGAACTAACTCCCTTTGCCACCCCTCACCCCCCCAAAAAAGATTATAGTAGTAAATCTATACAATATCTTGGTAAAGCATAGCTCATATAGGCACAACAATGCTTATAAAAAAGGAACGTTCAAAATTTGGATTTCCTTTTAAGGTGCCTGTCACGTGTTGCCAACAATGAGAGAGCTGATCTTTTCTTATCTTGGCTTTTTGCCAAGCTATGATGAACTCTGTATATATTACACTATATTCATTTCCCATCATGGCTTTTTGGCAAGCCATGGGGAAGAAAGATCACTTTTGCTCAAATCTCAGTTAACCTGAAGTCCAAAGTACAAACAACAGTTTTGCAAATGAACCGCAACCCCAAGCTTAGCCTAAGGCCATGATCTGATTCTAAGGAAGCTGATTACTTGATTAATGATGTTTCACCATCCATCTACTTCCCTTGTTAGATTTGAGATTATTCTTTAACAGAATTGGGCTTAAAGCCTTGTACTACTTTTTAATTGGATTGGGCTTGTTGCCCAAGGAAATTTAGGAAAGGGGTAAATTAAGGATGCAAATGTTTTGCAACTTCGAAAAAAGGAATAGGCAATATGGTCTTTTTGTAGTTTTCATTGAAGACGCCTGTTATAACTTGACAACATGACAACGGTCGTTTTCCAACCAGGGAGAACCAATGCCGATGGGAGCGACTGAATTGGCCGCTGTAGTCACCAGATTGAAACGAGAAGGTCACAAGCGGACCAAACACGACTCCCAGTTCTCCAAATGGAAGGTTCAATTCAATCTACAAAGTCCCTTATCCCCCATAGTTTCCCCATAAATTGCTGAATTCTTACTGGATTGCATCAATGCATTCCCTTCCTTCTATCAGTTATTGTTTCTAAACAATATCCACATCCAATTTAAACTTGATTTATAATCTTTGATCTCTTCTGGATTTTTTGTATCTTGATGTGTTTAGGTTCTCATTGGGCCTGATGATTGGGTAGACTATTCAATAGGGAAAGAAGGAGTGGCCAGATACAGGGTTGAAAATCTTCCCAAAAATTCAAGCTCAGGGCTTTATGAGCTTGCTATATACCGTAGTGGCTCCTCGAGCAGGGAAAACACTGGCAAGCTTGACCGGTATAAGGTTTTGGTGGTTTATCTTGGGGAAGCTGACAATGTCAGGACAAGACTCCAACAATATGGCCGTACAGGTGCTCATTTGGGTAGAAGTAGCTCTGGAGAAAAGGGATGTGGATACTTTGAGGACATTTTTTCAAGAGGCTATTCGATTGTGTACAGATGGGCTCCTGTGAGTATATTTCTTTGCAGTTTTTTTTTTTTTTTTTCTGATTTCAATTTGCTTGTTAACCTATCTTATGAGTCTTGAATGGAAACTATTTGAGAAGTTAGAAAAATAAAAATTGGAATAGTAATTCTTAGCATTGGAGGCTATAAACTTTGTTATATTTTTCTGGAGTATCTTTAATTAGTAAAAAACAGTGATAAGTTAATACATAGTGAATGAGATATTTGTTCTAATGATATTTCATTGATCTTCTAGTTTGCATTCATTTGGATTGTTAACGATCTTGTATTTGTGATTTTTTTTAGCTGTTCTGCAATTATGCTACAATAGCCAAGCCTTTTACTGCCTATAATTTGGAGTTGCAGTCTCCCAGAAATTAATACTGTGAATATTAATGCTTTTTAGGGTGAAAATAGTAAGAATTACTGGAGAAACTTGTATTAAGAGCAGTGAAAGTACGTGTATACAACTTGTTAAGGTCAATTTTGCAGGTGGTGAACCAGTATATATATTTTCTTCTTTAGACTGTTATAAGCTCTTAGTCTTATATGAATTACAGATGGTCCTCGAGGACTCTTAGTAGTACTCCAATGACAAATTCTGGACTCTGAACCAGATGAGATGGTTTTTGAAAGCTAAATAACAGTGAAAGTGCACTTGTTAATAAATGTTCTTTTTACATATTCACCCACCTACACATAGCATTCAAATTATGCTTGATTGATTGTCCGTAGGGTGTCTTCCCAGTATGTATAGACAGAAGAATGCCCGCAATAAAATCTTGCTATCTAATTTTCTAAATTTTAATATAATTTTCCTTTCCCCTATTGAATGCTAAGTAGATGGAAAACAAGGCAGACGCTCAGAGAACAGAAGCTCAGCTTCTCAATACCTTTGATTATGCCTGGAATAAAGGTTCTAATGGTGCACGCCGCCATGACAATATTCTTCGGAAACTTGATAAAGGTGCATCCAATCGTACCCCACCAGCCATTTTCTCCAGAAAGCTTCTACCCTTCCATCAAAAGCAAGTAGGCATCAAAATCAAAGCAAGCAAGCTGCTTTCACAAGACAGTGAATTCAGCAAATATTCTGATGGAGAGGGCTACAACTTTTTGTGGCAAGTTTTCAAGTTCAGCAGATCACAGCCTAGGTTAGTTTTTGATCGTGGTGGCTCTAATGAGAATGACACTATCATTTGTGGGGTGGTTTTAGTGGATGGTTCCATTTGTAGAAGGCCACCACTTGAAGGAAGAAAAAGATGTGCTGAACACAAGGGAAAGAAAACTAGGGGGTCCTCTGTGAGTTTAAGTACAAGTGAGAAATCACACACGCATAAGGCATGCTCAGACTATGTTATTTTTGGAAATGGAGAATACAATGTTAATGGATCAAAGATTCCCAGCTTTGGCACAGTGCCTTCATTGATTGCAGGGGACTGTCCTGCAATTGAGCGCTGCAGCCCTATTTGTGAAGTTGCCATGGATGATGGCTCTCTTTGTACTAGGCAGCCAGTTTCAGGAAGAAAGAGGTGTGATGAGCATAAAGGGAGGAAAATTTGTAACTCCAATTCAGAGACAACAAGATACCAGACAGTGCCATATGTGGTTTCTGATTCATATGCTAACGATGCTTTAGGTTTTGACAAAAAATCCTCAGAAACTTTTATACGTGGAAAAGTGGAAACTGGAGTTGCTCCACATAGGCCTGTTTTCAATGATGGCTGCGATACTATATGTGGGGTGGAATTAGGTAATGGCTATTTCTGCACAAAGCAACCTGTTAGAGGAAGAGTCAGGTGTGAGGAGCATAAAGGGTTGAGGGTTACTAGTCTACTCTCTCGATTCGATGCAAAGAGCACATCCCATGATTTTGACATGGATCCAAGATTCAATTCACATAATTGGAAGTACGGTCGTAGCAGTAGTAGTACAACCATTTGTGGAGCACCCACCCGCAATGGTTCTTCCTGCCAGAGGACAGTTAACGGAAATGGAAGATGTTGGCAGCACTCGAACTATGGTTGTAGTAGTATTAGTAGTAGTAGTAATTTTAGCACAAAGAACTCAAATTATGGTGATAGTAGTACATCCATTTGTGGAGCACCCACCCGTAATGGTTCTTTCTGCCAGAGGAAAGTCAAGGGAAATGGAAGGTGTTGGCAGCACTAATTGGTTAAGGCAATTGTGTCTCTTGGGCAGAGATTTGTGGGACTTCCTATTTATCATGGATGATGGTCTGAGTGCCGCATTGGGTGGAGAGTCACCATTTCTTCTGCTCTGGAGAGAGTGCAGGAACCGAAGAGTTTTTTAAGTATTTTGTACATTAGATGATGGTAAAATCAAAATACTTCATAAGAACAGTTTGGTGTCTCTTATTTCAAAATGATGTTTTTGGCTTTTTAATATTAGCATTGTTAGTCAATATTTAAAAAAAAATTATACCTAATACTATATAAATATTTTAGAATACAAAAGCTTTTTGAAAAAAAAATCTGTCCATGTTCCCTCTTAAAACTTAATAAAATTCACTTTGATATTTAATAAACTTCAATATTTGACAGAAAAGAAAACAATTTAAAATATAATAAAATTCTAGAACGAAATTTATGAATACAATAATTTGTCTCACTTTGATATATACTTAATAAAATTTAACATTTGACAAAAAAAAAATTGTTCTAAACCAAATTTATTGATTAAATTTAACATATAATTTTAGGGTTTAGACAGAGGCAGCCGCCATACCCTTATTTTCATAAATTTATTAATGATGTAAGTTTGTTGGACCTTGGCTTTAAAGATCCAAGATTTACTTGGAGACGAGATCTGCTTTCGGAAAGGATTGATAAGGCGATTTGTAATACAGATTGGAGATTGAAGTTTCCTGAAGCCACCATTCAGCACTTGTCTCGAATTTGTTTAAATCATAGGCCTATTTTAATTAGTATGCCGAATGGGAAAGTGAGACACAAAGGAATTAATTTTTCTTTTTCAGGCAGCCTAACTGACACGTGAGAATTTTAATAACTTTGGTAAAAAAGAAGGGGTTGCAGCGAATGGTATTCAAGGGGCTTTACCGAATTTTGCTTCTAAAGCAAAGGAGTGGAATTTTGCAGGTTTTGAGAATATATTCTTTCGGAACAAAAGAATCCTGGCTCGACTCAATGGTGTGGAAAAAGCCATAGAAAGCAGGCATTCTAATTTTTGGAGCGAGCTAGAGTTTAATTTACGTCTCGAGTATGAGACTATTTTGAGATAGGAAGAGATTTTCTAGGTGCAAAAAGCTAAATTTGATTGGTTTGACGCAGGGGATTGAAATACAAGATACTTCCATATTTGTTCTTCTAGAAGGAGGTGTAAATCTAAGATACTTCGTCTCAGATTATCTAATGGCAATTAGTGTGACGATCAGGATATATTAAGGTCCCATGCAGTTGAATTTTTTTAGTAAACTATATTCAAAAGAGGACGACATTATTCCTCCATTTTCAATTCGGGGTGCTTTTCCTTCTGTGAAGGAAAATATGAGGGACAATCTTGTGCAACCAGTAGATGAAGCTGAGGTACATGATGCTCTTTTTGAGATGAAGCCTCTTAAAGGTCTGGGAGTGATGATTTCCCGGCTATCTTTTTTCAATCGCAGTGGCATATTGTTGGGAAGGATTTGGTGTCTTATGTCAGAGAAGTATTCAATGGTGCTGATGTTGGTAATGATTTGTGTAAATCAATTATAACTTTAATTCCTAAAATACCATGCCCTGAGGTGATTTCACAGCTTCGGTCAACCAGTCTTGTACCTATTGTTTTTAAGATCCTGATGAAGGTTATTACAAATCGGCTTAAGCCGATTATGAGTCACCTTAATGCTGATACTCAAGCCAGTTTTATTCCTGGTAAGTAAATTTCGGACAATATCATTGTAACGCAGGAAGCTATGCACTCATTCAGAAAGAAACAGGAAAATTTTAGGTGGATGATAATAAAAAATGATTTAGAAAAAACCTATGAAAGGTTGAGATGGGAGTTCATATATGGCACTCTGATAGATGCCAATATTCTAGAATGACTCATTGACATCATTGTTAGAAGTTGGAATAGTGGCAGTTCACAGGTCATATGGAATGGATCGTTTTCTAATAACTTCTTTCTTACTAGAGTGAAACGAGGAGATCCATTGTCTTCTTTTTTTTTTTTTTTTTCTTATGCATGCAGTGCCTATCTCATGGCATCAATGAAGCAGTAACACAAGGGCTTTGGAAATCAATTCGCTTTGGTGGAGGAGGGCCTGCTTTACCTCATTTATTTTTTGTCGATGATCTTATTTTGTTTGCGGAAGCTTTAGTTCCACGGATGGATGTAATCAAAGGCGTGTCAAATGATTTTCGCAAGTATTCCGATGAAAAGGTTAATGTGGAGAAGACTTCATTTTATTTTTCCAAAAATGTTGGGATAGATATAATTCATGCAATTAGTGAATGCTCAGGCTTTTCTCATTCAACTAATTTGGGTAAATATCTAGGAGTCCCATTATTGCGTGGCCGTAAGAAATATTCCTTATTCAAGTATTTGGAGGAAAAAATTTGCAACAGATTGTCTTCTTGGAAAGCCTCGGCTCTCTCTTTTGCAGGCAGACTGACATTGGTAAAATCAATATTATTGTATATTCCTTATTACGCAATGCAAACAGTTGCCATCCCGGAGAAAACTCGTGAAAAATTTGAGATGCATTGTCGTAATTTCCTTTGGGACGGGGATTCTAAAGCTCGGAAAATCCATGCTATGAAGTGGAAGAACATGTGTCGACCTAAAGAGGAGGGAGGATTGGGAATTCGATGCATGAGAAAAATGAATAACGCTTTCTTGCTTAAAGCCTGCTGGAACTTAATCTCGACACCAGCATCTTTATGGGTAAAGGTGGCTAGGAGTAAATATAACATTGGTATGAATTTAATACCGAATAACATCTGTAAGGCAAGGGCCTCAGCTTTTTAATGCTCAATTAGTAAGTTGTAGGATGCATTTAAAACCAATATGCGGTTGGAAGTTGGTAACGGTGTTACTACGAGATTTTGGTTGGATAACTAGTTGTGTGATTATCTCTTAGCAGCTGCTGCACGGACCTTGGGATTGGAAATTGATGATTCGAGCAGTGTTTGTGAGTTCATTCTATCTAATGGAGAATGGGACCTATGTCATATTGCAGGCAGGTTACCAATGGAAAAGTTTAATACTTTTAACAAATACGCTCCCTCCTTCATCCAGCTTAGAGCCAGATAGACCCTTTTGGATGTCTTCCTCTTCAGGTGTCTTCATGGTGGCATCGGCTAATGCAGCGTTGGGAGGCATTTTGGAAGTTAAATCTACTCATAATAGCAGTCAATGGAATCTAGTTTGGAAGTGATGCGGTCCGGAAAGAATTCACACCTTTCTTTATCATGCTTTCATGACAAAGTGCTCACGAATAAGGAAAGGCTGCGAAGACGTTTCACGAATGACCCAAGTTGTCCTCGATGTCATCTGGATATCGAGTCAGCATCCCATGTGTTGAGGGATTGTCTAGTAATCACTGCACTTTGGTGCAGAATTCTCCCACAAAGCTTACAAGGTGCGTTTTTTTAATTCTTCCTTTCTTGAGTGGCTGTCTTTGAAGAAGAGTAGAAGTAAATTGTTGATTAATGGCATTCCTTGGAGTACGGTTTTTGGTGTTACTTACTGGTTTTGCTGGAATTGGAGAAATCTTTTTGTGTTTGAGAATAAGGTGATGACAATTGAGAATCAAATGTCACTTCTTAATAGCTGGGTGGGTTCAATACATCAGGCCTGTGCTACTAATGTGCCGAATATTATGTCAACTCATTCCTTAAGTGAACAACGGCTTACAGGGTGGCAGCCTCCTGAACCGTTAAATATGGATGGAGCGTTTAAAGCTTCTGTTGGTAAGTCAGCAGCTGGTGGTACATTGCGAGACAACCATGATGTGTGGAAGGGCGGGTTTTCACTCAAGTTAGGCAAGTGCACTACCTATAGAGCGGAGTTATGGAACGTCTACAAAGGTTTGTTATTGGCATGGGATTTGGGGTATAGAAAAATTTATCTTCAAATTGATAATAAAATGGTGGTTGAAGCTCTCAAGAATCCGACATCTCATCCTTACTCCAATCAATTCAACCTCTTTTTAGGCATCAATGGAAGGTTCACGGCATGTTTCTAGGGAAAACGATCTAGTTGCAAATTTCTTGACTAATATTAACTTTTCTAGTTTAGAAAAATTTATTATTTTCAATAATCCTCCTAGTATTGTTTCCGACATATTACGTCATGATGTATGGGACTTTGTGTTTTTCGTATTATAAAAGTATAAACCTCATTTTCCTAAAAAAAATATAGACAAAAGAAAGAGCGAAATGAATAACTGCGTTACTAGTACGGTACCTGTATATGACTCTTACCAAACGAAAAGTCATTCTCTAGCGACATGTTTGGTAGAGGGAAAAAACCTTACTCATTCGGAATAGTTGACAGTTCCTCAACTGAAGCAAATCTCCCCACGTGTCACCTCCACGAACTCCCGAAAAATTAAACATACAAGAAAGTAAACGTAAGCAAGCAGCTTCCACAAACTTTGTGTTTCCCCTCTTCTCATCGTGCTATCACTGTAAAAAGTCCGCCCTTTCTATCCTGTAACGCCGCACCATCAGAAACTTCGCTAACGTACGCCACCACCAAAAAATGCCGGCCGGCGATCTGGGGTACCCTACTCCGCCGCCTTCCCAAGCGACGGAAACACCCGTGGAGGAAGACGATGCGTGGGTGTGGGCACAGATAAAAGCGGAGGCACGCCGCGATGCCGAGTCGGAGCCGGCTCTAGCTAGCTACCTCTACTCTACGATCCTATCTCACTCCTCTCTGGAGCGCTCGCTTTCCTTCCATCTCGGCAACAAGCTCTGCTCCTCCACGCTGCTCTCGACGCTCCTCTACGATCTCTTTCTGAATACTTTCTCCTCTGACCCTTCTCTTCGAGCTGCCGCCGTCGCCGATCTCCGAGCGGCTCGCGTTAGGGACCCTGCTTGCGTCTCATTCTCTCATTGCCTGCTTAATTATAAGGGATTCTTGGCTTGCCAGGTAATACACTTTCTTAATTTCCTCTGATTAATTGAATTGGGTTTCATAAGCTATTTCAATAAGTCCGATGTACTTTAAAGGATGATTTATGGAAGGAATATTAGGTCTTGCATGGTTTCAACATTAAGTCTTTTACATCATTATAAGTTACATGTTGGACTTTAGATCAAATTCCTTGCTTGACATGGACGGTTAAGATTGAATACCCTTTAGCACTTTGGATAAAAATGGTATGCTTATTGTTAATTGAATGAATGTTGCAAAAGGAATTTGTCTAAATCATTGGTTTTTATTGATAGTGTAGAAAATTGGGGGAAAATGGAAAAAAATTAATAATATTTGGAATTTTGTTGCTATAGGCTCATCGAGTAGCACACAAGTTGTGGACTCAATCACGTAGGCCGCTAGCATTGGCGTTACACTCTCGAATCTCTGATGTCTTTGCTGTTGATATACATCCCGCGGCAAAGATTGGGAAGGGGATTTTGTTTGATCATGCCACTGGAGTGGTGATTGGTGAGACCGCGGTTGTTGGTAACAATGTGTCAATCTTGCATCATGTTACACTTGGTGGGACTGGGAAGGCATGTGGGGATCGGCATCCCAAGATTGGAGATGGGGTGTTGATTGGGGCTGGTGCAACCATATTAGGGAATGTGAAGATTGGGGAAGGAGCAAAGATTGGAGCAGGGTCAGTGGTGCTGATTGATGTGCCACCTCGGACCACAGCTGTAGGGAACCCAGCAAGGCTCGTGGGAGGGAAGGAGAAACCCTCAAGGCACGAGGAATGCCCTGGAGAGTCCATGGATCATACTTCATTCATCTCTGAGTGGTCAGATTATATCATTTGATCACCCAGTTTCAGTTTTGTTAATTGTTTACTATTTATACTTCTGTTTCGCATCCTATGATGTTGAAGCTATTAAAAAGTGTAATCTGTTTCTTATTTACTTTAAGCTTCGATTATACAGCGAGGCCTTGAGTTATGATCATGTACTGAGATATGTTGACAATAAAGTAATACTAATTTTAGTAACTGGATCATCTGGCAAGAATGTTTTGGTGATTGCTATCCAACAAGAATTACCCTCTGAATTCTGATCCCATTGTGGGACACCATAAACAAGATTCTTTGAATGAAATTTGTTTTATAAGGGTAGAAACTGAATAGAAATTTTGATGAGAGAATGATCAAGACTAATCTAATTTTGCACCCCCTACTGGTGTAGTTTTTGAGTTGGCTACCAGTTCTCTTGTCGAACCATGGTGCATTGCAGGGTAGATATTTTGATGGGGAGCTCCATGGATGACACCTTGCCCAGCATTGGTGCAGGATGGTCTCCAGAACAGCCAGCATTTGCAAAGCAGCTGAAGCACTGAAACAGCTTGGTATTTGGCTGATTAGTTTTGAACTTTTGGCGCTATCAGATATGCTGACAAGAGATGGTATCTTGTCACGGCAGGCAATACCATCAAATATCAATTTTACTTCATTCAAGTTAACTACTTGAAAGAAGAGTACCCAAAAGAACATAAACTTGAGAAAAACGCTGTCGTTTAGGTCATTTATTGTTTGATAAGTTTATAGGCATCCGCTGCTCGGGGACCGCATTACTTTGGCCCCCGTAAGAAAAAAACAATGGCGTCTCTGGTGTCCCTTCAAAACACGGGAAATTCCATTAGCTTCTCTTCCCACTTAAAATCTTCCATCAATGCCAAGCACTCTCTCGCCTTCAACGAGAAAATCAAGCTCTTTTTTTCTCAAAACCCCAACAAACTCAAGCCTCCATGCACCTACGCGGCATCCCATAACACTGATAGCAACAGCTCTACCAGGACTTACCGCCGCCAAAGTGTCACAACTCACCGCCAAACCACGAAAAATCGGCCGAACCCTCGTAAATTTAACACTGAAAACCGAAACGAAAACCACCCATCTCCTGAAAATCCAACATTTCAAAGTATTACCGTGGATTTGATGAAGTTATGCAAAGAAGGCAAGGTTAAGGAAGCTTTAGATTATATGGGTCAAGGTGTTTTAGCGGATTTTAATGTTTTCGGGGCGTTACTGGATGCTTGCGGGAATATGAATTCGCTAGAATTAGCCAGAAGAGTTAATGAATTTTTTAGAAGATCAAAGTTTTCTGGTGATATCGAATTGAACAACAAATTGATAGATATTTATGGGAAATGCGCTAGTATAAGAGATGCTCGCAGGGTGTTCGATAAAATGCGTGAGCGAAATATGGCTTCTTGGAATTTGATGATAAATGACTATGCGGTGAATGGGAAAGGAGATGATGGATTGTTGTTGTTTGAGGATATGAGAAAAGATGGGTTTCAGCCGGATAGCGAAACTTTTCTGGCGGTTCTATCGGCTTGTGCCACTGTGGCGGCTGTGGAGGAAGGAATAATGTACTTTGAATTGATGAAGAATGAATACAGGATTGCTCCGGGAGTTGAACATTATTTAGGAGTGATTGATGTTTTTGGGAGAGCTGGGTATTTGAATGAGGCTGTGGAGTTTATTGAGAATATGCCTATTGAGCCAACGGTGGAGATTTGGGAGGCAATCAGGGGTTTTGCACGAATTCATGGAGATATTGACCTTGAGGATCATTTTGAGGAGTTGTTGCTTGGATTTGATCCTCCTATGAGAAGTGAGAATGAACACCAAGCACCACCAAGGAAGAAGCATTCTGTGATTAACATGATTGAGGAGAAGAATAGGGTGATTGAGTATCGGTGTATGAACCCTTTCAAGGGAGAAGTAAATGAGAAGCTGAAAGGTTTGAATGGGCAGATGAGGGAAGCAGGGTATGTGCCTGATACAAGGTATGTGCTTCATGATATTGATCAGGAGGCAAAAGAGCAGGCCTTGCAATACCATAGTGAGCGTTTGGCAATTGCTTATGGTCTTATTAGCACTCCGGCAAGGACACCTCTTAGGATCATTAAGAACCTGAGAATCTGCGGCGACTGCCACAATGCAATAAAAATCATGTCCAAGATTGTTGGGAGAGAGTTGATTGTGAGGGATAACAAGCGCTTTCATCACTTCAGGGATGGCAAATGCTCGTGTGGTGATTACTGGTAAAGTTGTGGAAAATTCTTCCTTTGATGTTGTTTGTAATGTTAGTTGCCGCATCAAGGAAAATGTAGTTGCTGACTGCAGAGTAACTCATAATTATTATTGTGGAAAGCTTTTTGGATTGTACATTATGCTTGTATTGAAATTTAAACATCCATTCAATAGCAACCTTTTGTCATCACTGAAACATTTCTTCACATCAAACAACTTTTTGCTTCTGGATACCTACCTACTTCGATCAGGGAACATTCTGTTCAAGGATTTTGTAACCCCAAGCTGACTCAGGTCAGAATGCTGCCAAGAAACATTTGCTTCTGTTGCAGTAAAGAGATATCTCATAGCATCCACCATTTTTGAGCAACCATCAGAAATCCGTAGTCACTTGATTACCTGGACCTTGTAAGCAATCAACTTACTACCTATATAATCTTTAATTTTTGAGTGTAATAGCCTTTTCCATCAAAACCTTGGTCCTCAGTAATATTGTAGCTAGTGACATACATACGTCCTCACTGATATTTATTTCTCAACAGCAGTAGTCAAAATTCTTTATTCCATTAATGCCCAAATTATTTACATTGTGTATGAGTCTAAAACTTGGAAGACTCATCATCCTTGATGAAGAAACTGCTACAAGTCTAATCAATAGAGTTTGCTACCTGATCATCCCTTTATGTAAGCTGTACAATTTGTACAGCTTAAAAGAATCGAATGTACAAGTGAGATGGCCTGACTTGGTCAGTAATTAAAACATAAGAATTTTGAAGGTGAAGCAAAGCACCCAATGAATGAGATGAATTAGTACTCATTGTTATGAATGGAGATTTCTTTTATTTGTTACCACTTCTATCACAGCTTCATCATGGGATGGAACTCTCAGGCTTGATTTCATGATTTCATAAACTGTAAAACCAATTGCCGTAGACGGTACAACCTGGAGTAGACATACAAAAATTAATATAACAAATGAATGATAAAAAGCTCACAAAAGGGAAGGGCCTTTTTCTACCTTAAGGTAGTTGATGCTCAGCCCTGAAAACAATTGCTTCCAGCCTTGATTTTGGGCAATCATAATAAGTGATCCCATCGTTCCCTTCAACTCGGGACTGTTGGATGCCGAGACCCTTTGGACCTAATAAGACAGTTCTCATCCATTACTTTAGAATTCACAGTTTGATCACTTTTCAATTGCTCTTTTGGATCCAAGGAGTAAATATACCTGCATTTGCCTCCTCACAACATCAAGAGGATATGTGAAAGTTTGGCCCAAGAGACCAGCTACAGACCCACATACTAGATTCACCATTATTTTTTTCTTCTGCTCCCCAGGTACATGGCGTTTCATCTCCTCATAGAAGTAAAACTTCAAACCAGCATATGGGAAGATTCCATAAAGTGATGGAGCTGAGACAATTTCTCACATATTAGCAGGAAACCCCACAAGACGAAAAGAGAAGCTAACAGCAGATTAGTTTTGAAATTCATACCTACACCACGATAGAGGCCTCTGAGCCCAGACCCTTTGTAAGTCTTTGAAAAACAATCAAGAATTCCTCTATAAATTTGTTCAGTACTAACTACCCCTTTCACATTAATCTTT
The DNA here is from genome assembly GCF_000208745.1 of Theobroma cacao. NCBI lineage: Eukaryota > Viridiplantae > Streptophyta > Magnoliopsida > Malvales > Malvaceae > Theobroma > Theobroma cacao. The sequence goes on from NC_030858.1 coordinate 4,791,113, forward strand.
GGTGGACCAACAACCTGCACTAGCAAATACAACTTTGTCAGAGAAACAGAAAAAGCTCAGAAGCGAGTGCCAGGCTAACTGCCCTGGCTGCAACTCCGAAGAGCCTCCAGCTTTATAATCAACTATTTACCTGATAAGCTAATTTAGTCCGAATCAAATCAAGAGGATAAGTAAAAAGCACAGCAGTTCCTCCAGCAAATGATCCAGCCACAAGATCAAGTACAGGGCCTCTTCCAAAGTCAGGAAAACCATTGATGATCCATCTACGGTACTGCTCATAAGCCATATAATGAAGGGCCGCATAGGGAACAATTCGAGCAACACTAGCACCATTTCCTCTGCTCATCCCATAAAATAAGTAAGAAATTGAAGATAACTTTTCAGAACAACCTTCATGTAAAGGATAATGAATTGGACATCAACCTGTAGAAACCCAGGATGCCTTCTGTCGTTGCAATCTTTTTAATGGATCCAAAGATCCCTATGCTGTGAAATTCTCCTCTTCTAGTCTGAAACGGAATAATGAATTAGTTCTTGCTGCTAATGCAGGGTAAATCTTCACATGTTGCAGGTACTTGGGCCTTGGCGGGTGGCAGCGCAATATCAAAAACCACAGCCTCTCATTACTAATGATTTGGTTACATCAAGGATATGAGTTTGTTATTCCTCAACTTTTAGTCACCTAGAATGCAGACGGCATTCCGAAAATATTGGGAAAGATCAAAAAATCCACATTGGTAGGGTTTGATAAGTTAAATCTCCTAATTCTCATCAGTCATTGATACTCAAGAATATCAGAAAGACCCCATCTTGGCGAAAAATGAACAATCCCAAAACCCATATAATCTTCACCAACAAAACATCGTCTCATTAAAAGATAATTCACTGACTTCATCGCACCTAAGTTGAGCTACGGTCAAAACAAGGCATCACAAGCTCGAAAATCAACTATGGATGCAAGCCATCAGAAAACTTTTTTTTTTTTTTTAAAAAGAAAGCAACAAAATCACAACCAAGAAGAACCCAAGAATCCAACAACCATGACAAAGAGTAAAGAGACACAAAATAAAGCAAGAACCAAGAAATCAAGTCAAAGTGTTAAAAAAAAAAAGGAAAAATCCAACTTTACCTGTAACAAAATCTTGACACGCTCAAGTGGGGCAACAACGGTCTTTGCAAGGCCCCCAGCAACACCTCCAGCAATGAACTGCTTTGCAAACAAAGGCATGGACTCTATGATCCCATCAAAGAACATACCCAGCTCTCTTTCTTCTCCCTTTTTTTCCATTTTAACTAGGCCTTGAGGCCCCAGATAGGGAGAAAAAGAGAGATTTTAATTGTAAAAAAAGATTGGTTCTTGAAGGAACAATAAGGGAGGGAAAGCAAAAGAAAGAAGAAGAAAAAAAAGAGACTTTTCTATCTGTTGCGGTTCAGTATAAGGTCCGAAAAATGTGGTTTTTATATGTTTTGGACAACTGACAAGTCAGAGGAGTCCATGCCATGGCTCCTTGGTAAAGCAGAAAAGGGCAGGTAACGAGTTTCTTGGAACTGCTTTCGGTTCTATTTTATTCTGGAATGATACTGGCTTTATACCCTTTTGCTGATCAAGAATCTTGCAATCTTGGCCGTTCAAATTTTTTTCTCTCATTGGTTCCAGCTTGCCAGCTGAACGTTTGCACAGTTGGCCAGTCGCCAGTGGCAAGTACGGAATGAATAATTGAATATGTTGTGCTGGCCCATCTTCTTTCTTATTAAGAAATCAAATCGAAGCAGCAGATACGTGAAAGGAAAATATTGTTGTTGTAAATGAGTTTTACTTGGAAGTCAAAAGAATTAATTTCAATGCGTGAATTTTAATAGATGTCATTTTAAGAATTATTTCGTTTTCAAGACTCGGTATGGTATATTAAGAGAAAATATATAAATAACTTCATAAATACAATAATTATAAATTTTAACTATTTCTTATGTTTTAAAAGTAATTCATTTAATAATGCTTGAATAAATGTATTATTTTCATAATTATCTTATAAAAAAAATTATTCTTATCATATAATATAATCTTTAAATTACAATATAAAAAGATAACATTTCATATTTAAATTTTAAAACTATAATATTTTTTCATTATTTTGTAACTTTTACATTTAAAAATATTTTCTCAATATATCCTCATACCAAAAGATACAATTCACGTAAAAAAAAACTCCTAATAATTCAATAGTCAATATTTTTAATGATGTGGCGTCAATAGTCCAACGGTTAGGACAAACAAATATTGCAATCAAAGTACTTATGAGGGTAAGAAGAATAGTTTTTCTTCTTTTCCTTATTAATAATAATAAATACAAAAGCTCTGCATAACAAAATTTTCAGAGGTAATAAACTTGAATACTCGTTCAAAGTTGACTGCGGCATGCCGCATCTGTTGTCCTTATAATCGAATTGAATACCTCCAGTTGTCCCTGTCAGAGGTTTAGGCCAATAGATGGTGAAAGACATTGAACCCACAAGTGGGATTGGAAGTCTCTCATCAGAGATGAAAACAGAATCAAGCTGCGTCGGAAGAAATGAAGCAATGACTACGTGGAGGTGGAGTATAAATTAGATTACATAATGCCCAAATGTTCCCAAGCAAGGATTAGACCTACATGTCATTTGATAAACATTATCAGAATTTAGTGATAAAGGCTAAAACTGAATGTGATCAGATTCCTAAAATACGTGGGCCTGATCTCATAACTTGATTCTAACTCGGCCTTACGTTCACGCACCAAGCTACCTTAAGCCTGGACGATGACTTTCCAAACATGATCCGATTTGAAATGAGATGCGCTAGGAAGATGTGACGAGGGTGAAAGGCAGAGATCATTGATCCTAAAGATAAAGCAAAATTCTACATTTATCAACTGTTGCTTGAGCTGATTGTAAGAATAGACAGCAATACGACAACACCCTCCACTGTTAAGGGTCTCTGGTATGACGTAGCACTCCCACCACTACCTAGTGAGGAACCCGGAGTGTTTGAGTAAATGATTCAGGCGAAGACACTGAAATGTGGAGCTTGCAATCAGATGAATTCGATTGAGAAGAAGGATTGCTGCCACTGATGCTTTGTTCTGCAGGGATTTTGTCGATAAGGTGGAGTAAGATCTTCTCAAGCTCTTCACCGTTGCTCCATTCATGAACTTCTGCTTTGACAAGGGCTGGTTCCCTAAAAATACGGTCCCATAAAGGATACTTCTTCCTTGGCATCACGTAATCACTGCCTTGAAGCCTCAAAGTGGGGCAGTAATCACCTCTCCCATCTCCCAGGTAGATAAAATTCTGCCTTCCACCTTCAGGAGCAGAAGCATAGATATGTTCGAGTACTAGGCCCTACAATAGAAGAAACCACAATTAAAACTCTACCTTAAGATGAGGAATAACTAAAATGAAAATATTTTATAGCAACACAAAGAATATAATTGTGGGATACTAACATACCGTAACTATTAAATTGCCAAACTAAGATCCTGGAAGGCAGCATATATCAAGCAGTAAATGAGCAACCAAACTATGATTTTATCAGTAATAGTGTGCATTAACTAAATAAATTCTATGTATTGTGATGACTGATGATGATGTAGCAAAAATTAACCACATTAGTTATGCACTGGTGCTTAATCACACAAAATATTTCACCCAAGCACCTAGATGCCAAACCAATATAATTCAACATGGCTAGAATTGACAGAAATAAATGAATCCTACTTTTCTCTATGCCAAATGCATAAACACTGACACCTTGCTCAATTTGAGGAGTAGGAGTAGATTGACAGTACATAAATTTCATGATAAAGACCCTTTTAGAAAACACATTGAACTAAGAAATTCAGATGCTTTAGAAACAAGGATGACCATATTCCCTTGCAATTCATAAATTCCCTCAGTTCTTTCGTGAAACTGGAAGGAATGTCAAAAACCATACCAGAAAAAGGACTGCACAGACTAATCCACCCTAGCATATACCAATATATCCATCTATCAAATAAATAAGTCTCCATTTCTACGATATGCAAATGTGTAATTAACACTCTATCAGCTTCACATAAATTCATATTATAGAAAACCATCCAAAAATTCAATCATCAGAAGGTCAGTGACTAATGAACCAGTGATTGAGAAACCATCACATGATTTGATAAATATGCTCAATCAGTGAACTCGTTTACCTTGCACAAATTGGAAGGGCACAGACTGCACCCATGTGGAGATAAGGTAGAATCATGATAAGGAAAGATCCTCAGCCTTCCTTCTTCATCTACAAAGCTTGGGTTTGTATAGATCTTTGAAAAGCAACCCAACAGGCCCTGATATTCCAAGATTTTCTCAATGAAGAACTGATTTGCGTCACTGACTATCCTCAAGTCGCATCTGAAATTTCATAACAGTACCATGACAAGCATTATCAACCCCAGAACTTGACAAAGAACAGACAAGGAAAAAAGAAATGACCAAGATTACAACCCAAGCGCGTAGGCTGATTTTATAGCAGCAGCAATTCTTGGATGCAACGGAGTCCGTTTCAAGCATGCTGCAATCTCCTCAGCTGTTCTCCCTTGGGAATGAAGCTCTTTCATCATCCTATCCTAAAATTAGATTTAACATATCTATTAAGTTCATGATATTAAAAAGCCTCTACTCTCTTTCAGCAATAATTACAAAAACAGAAAAGTTTAGTACAGTTAACAGTAAATCATGCTCTTTGCTCTTTAATAAAAAAATCAAACACATTTGATATGATGCAATTAAAACAGAATTTAGAAGCCTTGAAACTTTTGTAGTGGTAACTTATTAGCATAGAACGTAACATTAATTTGATAATTTCGAGTTCATAGATACTCCAGTTTCTTTCTAGTAATCAACATCTGTGAAGGAAGAAAATTTACAAGATACTGAAAATTTTAAGAGATAAATCGGATGTTCCCAGCAACCAAACATAGGGTAAATCAAATACTAATATTAACTAGCAATGATCAATAAAAATAAATTATTTATTATTATAAGCAAGCAAATCGAGTGGTAACGGATAAGAAAGTTAAATCAAAAGGGAACACAAACCATGAGGGAATTCCAAGGCAAGGTAGAGCGAAGCCGATGGAAAAGGTCGGAAAGGCCCATCTCTGCCACCACCCAACTGTCGCTGTCCCCGTCTATTATCGTCCGATCAAAGTCAAAAACCACCACTATTCCCGCCATTTTTAGGCAGCTCTCCGACGCCGGCCTGCCCGCCCGCCCGCCTCAAAACTGTTGAATTTTTTTTTGGTGATGTGGAGAATGTATTCGGTGGGAACGTGGAGTTGGTTTTGTGGTGGTGACGGAATACCTGAACTTGACCGTAGCCGTTAGATCACCGAACACTATGCCAACACGCTTGATGCGTGGTCAAAAAAAAAAGAAACGAGGTTGGACTATTCAAACCCTATCAGCAAGGCAAAGACAAATAACAAAAAGAGTTTCCGCTTTTTCTTTTCTGCGAGTCCAAATGAAAACAAACGTTTCAAATGCATTATCCAATTCTTCCCATTCTCATATTCTTTTCTTGATGGTTTCCCTTACCAGAAAATCATGTAGTATTTACGTTCAAATTCTACATCAATTTTTTTTTATTATCCAATCAATAATTTTAGGCTTTGCGTGGATTGAAAGTAAAGATGAGTAAATTTTGCATTTTAACAAAGCTGGAGGTCGACTTCCTCCAAAATTTTGAAGTCAAGACTCCACCGCAAATACACCACATCTTCCATAATGAGGTATTTAATTAAGCATGTTCCTCTCCCATGGAATGGGTTCATCCCATCCCCATGTGCTACCAAATCCTCCAAATGTATAGCATTATTAACACAGAAATTAACAATTCAGCCACGGGGAGACAGAGCGAGAGAGAGAGAGAGAGACCCTGAAATATGGGAAAATAATCACAATAATTAGGGACTTCAACTCCATTATTGGTTGTTCGTCATCATCATAAATAAATTCAGAGTCCCCTTTAGAATTTACATAAACACAGCTCAATGACTCCTTTATGACTGACTACAAAAGAATCAATGCAGGCCACGGTTACCCCTCCCTATATTCCTTCAGATTCTTCCCGTATCTACAGCCCCATCCCAACTGCTTCTACCCTTCTGATACTTGCTCTTTTTTTTACCAAGACAAAAAAGAACCAAAAATTTTTTATAAAAAATGAACAAAATAAATCCAATCTCTCTGAGCCCCTGGCCCCCTATCAAACTTCAAGGGAAACACGTGTCTTTATAGGTTTTAACTTCAAACCCATGCTTTCTGGAGACAGAAGCTCCGGTGAGATGCAAGATGGACTTAAAGGGCTCCTCGGGCTGTCACTCAACTGGCAAGGCCTATACAACCCATACCCCATGAAGAAGTATTCCATAGGTATCAACATTGCATGTGGCTGTTCTTCTGTCACCATTGATCCACAAGCCTGGACCTGCATACGCAATCCATCCTCCCCCATTAAGTATAAGATTTGGAGCTTTCATTTAGGTACACAAAGCATTAATCATCAAAAAGAAGACTCAGGAATTAATTGAAAACAGCAAATAAAAAGGGGAATTTATCAATATTACGAGAATGTTATTAACAAATTACACCTCACAGCCCCAAATGCGGGAATCCTTACTATCATCCAAGAGGCTCATTGACCTACCCATAATTGGGTGTAGGTGAGAGACTACTAGATACCCCTACCGATTTGCAAATCAAGTGTAATATTGACCAGGTCAAAAAAGTGTAACTAAGAATGTACATGACACTGACTTTGCAGAATATCCAAGTATCATTCAACATCATTTTAGCAAAGCAATCCCAGGTACATAGTAATCCCAAAAACTAAGTACTACTTACCTCAACTAAGGCACTAAATCTTCTATCCAACTTGGATGTCATGTAGAGGGCCTCAGAATGAAATGGTGAGTTATCCCCAACAAATATTAGGGTACGACATCTGAGTCTCTTCAGCCCACTGCTAAGGTCAGGTCTCCTGCAGATTGGCAAAACAAAGTTTTGAGCACTTGAAAATTCAACGTAATAAAGACTAGTAATACGCAAACAAAAGAAGTGACAATAAAAATGTAGTCATATTATTTTATACCTATTAATTGCTTGAAGAAATCGCATCACATTTGAGCCATGCCTCTCATCCAGCAACTAAGAAAACAAACATGCCATAGGAATAAGTATGCCAACTTTCAAATTCACCATTTAAATGAGGGTGAAATAGAAACAGAAAGAGAAATCCAAATCCAGCATACATGCTATGCAGGAAAGAAGAGAAAACCAAAATAAAAGAAAAAGAAATGCTTAAGCACTAACCCTTCTGCATGCTTGAACTATATCCGACTCAGGAACTTCTGCATTACCACGAACTTCCTGTTACAATTTATACGAATCTCATAATTCAACCTACTCAATAAGTGAGGTTATACAAAAAGAAACTTACAAGATAGACTGCTAGGATACCTTGCTGAAATAACGTTGAAGCAAAAACTCTTTAAGCAGTCCACACATTCCATAAAAATATAACAAATTTGACATCACCTACAGATCATAAGTCATTTTAGTTATACTATAGAAATTTAATACAAAGGATGTTAGATATAACCAACAATCTAAGGAACCTTGTTATAAAACCATTCTGTCCAAGAGGGGGCTCTGCAAAGAGGGGATATAAGTATCAAACCAAGAACACGTTCTCTGTATTTCATCTGCAATGCAAAAGCTTTGTCAATGAACTTGTACATCAAAAACATTTAAACAATACTACTCAAAGGATTCATAAAGAAACCTACAGCAAACAGAGTAAGGATGTAAGCACCCGCAGTTACTCCCATGCACATCACTGAACCAAGCCTGATGCCATCAAAAACAAAGTTAACACATAATCTCAACTATGAATTTGTTAACAAAGACGTCCACTGCTCCTAATGGGAAAAGAAACCCCCTTTCAATCAAAACATAGACACCAGAAAAACCAGATAGCTCTCTATTTAGATGCCATGCAACTTTATCATAAGTCAGTCGGCCGCCTCAACTATAAAAGAAAGTCTTGTACGTAAAATTCAGAATGAAACAATGCAAAAAAGTATTAGCAATCTGATTACCCAAAAAAGTTAAGGACCTCAAGGATCTGATCAGCTAAGTCGTCAACACAATGGGCAGAAACACTTGGACAAATTGGAGCAGCTCCCAACTGCAAGAACTCTTGTGAAAGTGCCAGAAAAGAAACTATGTGAGTAATAGAATCCAATAATTGATATAGTGTGTTATCAAGAGATAAAAAAGTCCATAGATGACAGAAATAAGGTATTACAGGCATATGCCAACTAATTTACAGACCTCATGCCCAGGAGGACTAATATGGTAAATGCAGAAATTATGGAGCAGCAAGGAGGCCGCTTCTGGACAAAAGAACAATCCTTGGAAACAAGACATATCTGAAGAAAATTACCAAAATAAGGAACAAAAGAGTTGTAAGAAAGCAGACTTGAAGATATACACAAACTAAGAGAAACAATGCTTCCTAACGAACTTCTCTAACATGCAAATGTGCATACATAGACGCATTGATCCAGCTAACAACAAAAATTATGAATGAAAAAGAGTGTATATTGAAGAAACTGCAAAAGACTACTCCTGAATTGTGTATATATTACAAGTTCATATAACAGGGGAAGAAAAAAAACAAAGGGAAGAAGACGCTCTGGTATCCAACACCATTATACTTACGATTCAAAGCCAAATCAGGATATGTAATTAGGGGTGGCTTGTCTTGGTCCCCATATACTATAACAGACACAGAACCACAGCGCGTTCGTACATGATGTTCCTGAAAGATGTTTAGGCGAGCACATTATAAACACATAAAAGAAGCATACCAATCAACACATATGGTTAAGCATTGCAAACAATCATAGATCAGATGCATTGAAACTTTGAGTACCATAATATTTTCTAACTACGTAAGTAGTTGTTCAAAAAGAAGAGCTATCAGTTATGTAAGACAAATCATTTGTTTCATGTGACCCTTTACGAAAAAGGAAGAAAAGAAAAGAAACACTGTAAATTATCTAAATAAATTTATTCATCAAAAAGTACTTCCCATGTGCACTCACCTCTTTTAGGGAAATCCAACTTAACATTACTTTGCAAAAGAACAGAAAAATCAAATTAGTGGTTCCTGATATCAATCATTGCATTCTTCAAAAGAGATGACAGTCTAAAAAGAGAGCACAGAATCTCTCATATTAAAAGAAGACATTGATATTGCGTTGATGTAAAAGCAAAATTGTAAATTTACAGCTAGACAATTTTAATATAATAAAATAAAAGTGAAACAAGGAAAAAGGTATAGCCAAGGTTTCTTCAATTAACTGCAAAAACAGGTTGCATAGTCCCGAAGAATGAATTGTTGGAAGAATCCATTATCCAACTTCTTTTGCCATTAGAAGCAACAAACTAAGAAGGAAAGAATCTCCAACCAATCAAAAAGAACAGCAAAAGCAGATAAATCCAAAGGCAATAGCAACAACAAGTAACATTAGAGAATTACACAAGATCAGAAAAAAAAAAATCAAATACCCAATATACATAAGATTGTAAATAAACCAAACAAGGGTCTATCTTTGTGATTCAAAAGCCAGTAAATTTACAGCACATTTTAAGACTTAAAAGAACACAAATTTGAATACAAAGTAGGATGCCTCATTTACCATAAGAGAGGTAAAAAGATAAAAAAGGTTGAGAAAAAACCAAAAAATGATTGCTTTATAAATTTTAAAAAAAAACGGAGGACAGTTGAAACTAGAAATGGAAACTAACCGAGCTTACTAAATATGTAAAAGAAAAGAAAAAATATATAATAAATTTGGCCAAATAAGGAATGCATAGATCTGATGATACCCATTTCGTTAAATTCTAAATATCGCAGAATTAAATTCAATGAATTTCGAATCAACCCAACAGTCCCCCGTTTTCAAAACAACAGAAAAAATGGGTTCTTTTCCCCATAAAACTAACCCCAATTCAGAAATCAAAATGGAGAATATAAAATGAAAACAAAAAAAGAGTGAAAAATAAAGAAAAATGGAGCGGGAACGAACCTTTCCACCCATATAGATCTTTTCTGTATCCAGAGGAATGAAATCGTTTGACTCAGCCATGGCCGTGGCTCTTTCTCTGTTAACTTCAAACAAAGAAAGAAAAGCTTTCTTTAAAAAACAATAAAAGCTTTTCTCTCTCTTGCTTCTTTCTTCTTCTTCTTCCTCAAGAAATATAAGCCCCTGGCTTTGATGGCTTATAAAGCAAGCGATTCTTTCTCTCTTCGAAAGCTCTCGTCCTCTCTCTCTCTCGCTCTGTTTGTTTATTTCTCGTTTTTTTTTTTTTTTAAGCAGAGGTGGAGCTCCACCGACGCATTTTAGGAAACAAATGGATTTACTTGTTTTAACCCCTGACTCTGGTCAAATCTTAACCCTCGGTCAAATCCAGTCAAAAACGCGGCACTATTTTAAAACATAAAATCGTTTAAACGACGCCGTTAAGAGCCGACGAAAGATACGGATTTACCAAATGGGCTCGGTTGTTGGTGAACATTTTTTCGGCTTTTTGTCTATTTCTCTTTTCTTTTCTTGTAAATAATTAGGGAGCATGGGGTATTATCATTTGGTTTGACTTAAAAAGAGTGATTCGCGCCGTAGTGATGTGTACGTCTGACATTGGATGCTCTTTTTGTGGGTTCCACGTCTTTTCCATTTTACTAATTAAATTATTTCTTTTTCTTTTTAGTTTTTTTTTTCTTTATTTATTTCTACATGGATATAATATGGCCTTTGAAGTTACAATTTGGTGTTTGCTTTGCCGTTCATCTGACTCAAATTGATTAATCATGCCATCTTTTTCCAATAATAATCAAATTGTTATGTAAATATTTTTTTCATGTCATTTTCCATGATGGTACCATTTTATTCTATCAATTTTTATTTAAATATGTCTGAGCTGATTAATTATTGTCCATTTATAACCTAATAAAGCAAAGACAAATGTCACCAGCACATTACTATTCCATTTCCATTACTTAAAATAAATCATCAAACTAACATTAAAATTAAATCTATAATACCACCATGTTACGTTGATCATGATCCATAAGAGACAGCCCAATCCAATGGGTCACAAATGTCCACACCGTATTTTGTTTAGTATTATTTGTTGGTGAAGTTGGGGTCCACCACTTTTTTTTTTTTTGGTTTTTCTTTTTGCAATTTCATCACATTTTTTATAACCACCACATATTTTCTTTTTAAATGTTTGATTGATAAAGGTAAAAAAACTTAAGATTATATGATCTGTCACATTCCATGTGCTTAATCTTTATCCCCATTTTTTTATTTTTTTACTATCAAAGAAAAACATGTATGTTATTTTCACCTTTTTCAATTAATTTAAATTATAAGATATAGCTAAATCCTTTTTATCACTTGATCCCATCCTATGCTATCCTATCACTTAAATGCATTATCATCAAGAATTATGGAAAAAAATTCTATCAATTAAGTTATTATTTATAAAATAAATTTGTAATTAATGCATTATGAGAATAGTGTCTTAGCATGTACTCAAAGATACTTGTTAACTAAATCTCTTTTACTTGTGTTTGTGAGCTGTGAAGGTCAACATTTACCAAATTGGCAAGTGACAAATGCCAACTGGAAGGATCAACCGGACGAGAGGACCACTTTTTGACATGGTTGGTTTTAATTAGGCAGAATTCCAAGTGAAATATTTGGCAGATCTAAGTGTGCATGGATAAGAGTAATTTGCTTGGTGTGTGGATTTGTTAGAATTTATTTATGGTGTGTCCCCTGGGTTCTACGATGCACACGTGACACGCTCCTTCCCGAATCTTTATTCAGAAATTAAAACCTGACACTCTATGATCAGACAGTACATGCAAAATCTTTATATTTTGTTGAGGAATCCAATCCATGGCATCGAAATACTTGTTTCCAAACTTCAAACCACTTGTTTATAAAGTCGATCAGACACAATTTTTTTAATCGAAAAATAGGATTGAAATCTTATTTTTTAAAATAAAATATTATACATTAACCAATAAATAAAATAATATTTGAGTACTTATCAGACACAATATTTGCTTTGATTTTGCCTGATTTTTTTTAATTTAAAAAGTTATTATAAAGTAAAAAATAATAATTTTTAGAATTAAACTAAAATTATTTGGTAAATTTATTTTTTTAGTAAAACAACTTATATAAACTTTAATTTTAGTTAAAATTACTATAAAATGTATTTAATAATTTAGAAAAAAAATGAATCAAATAAAAAAAAAGATGAGTGTGAAAAAAATATAATATCCCCTATAATATAATGAATCGGAGAATATAAAAAAAATATTTGTTGAAATTTATGAACAACCAAAGTAGTATTAATAATGAATGAAAATCACGTTTAGCCATTGATTTGGTAACTCATTTTCCTACTGAAATCATCAACTCTAATTTCATGCAAATCTAGTGTCACCTCATTTGTTAAGTACTGTTAGCTCAAATGTGAAATTTATTGCTAAAAAGTTCAAGGATTCTATAATTTTTATTATCAAAAGAATTAAAGCTTATTTCAATTTTCTTGTAGTGCAGAATATTGTTATACTTAAAAGAAAAAAAAATTTAAAACTGAGTTACCACAAAGGACTATAAATATTGATTTTTCAATTTTCATCTAATTTATCTCAACAATCATTGACTTATTTGACCAATTATTTTAATCATAATCAACAAATATTATATACATAAGAAAGAAGTTAAAAACAAATAAACATTACAGAATTGTCATATTAAACAACAACTGAGAAATATCGACCAATAAAAAGAGTTTTCAAAGTAAAAAAAATGATAGAAAATAAAATGAAAAACAAAACAGAAAGAAAAAAAATAAGACTTGAATGTAGTTTTAAATTTTGAGTTTTTTTTTTTTAATTTTTGTGGATGATTTGCAAAAAATGGGAGAGAAGAGGGAGATCGATAGCGAGAGAGAGAGAGAGGAGACATTTTTTGAGAGAGAATTTTTTTGAAAAAAAAAACAATTGTCTTAAGAAGCTATTTTTTTTAAAAAGGAAAAAACTCCTATTTAGAGGTTTTTTATTTTTTTTAAGAATTACTCATAAAATACTGTTTGACTTAACTAATTTACAGACTAAATTGAATCGTTCCTGTTTTCTTGCTTTACCCATTTTTACTAGTATGTTAGAATTCTAGCTTTTGAACTTATTTCTTCTCAAACAAAAGTAAGAGAAAGGAAGTTTAGGGCATAAGTTTGGCCCTTGAATTAATTTAGGGTATATGAATAATACGTTTAGGATTTACTCTAAATATCCAATAAATTGATTTATGATATCAATGTTGATTAGATTTGAATTATGTTTAAGTTGTAGCAACCTAAATTAGATAAAAAAATTAATAATTACGACATATTGATTTTGTATAATCCTATGCACGGACATGGTTGTAGTTTAAACCCGAACCTCAAGCAGTTTGGGTCAGGCTTGAGCTAAGAAGTTTGAACTCAAACTTGGTCAATATTAATTTTAGTAAATAGTTAATGTGTTGTTATTAAAATCCAATTAAAACTATCTAAATTTTAATAATAAATGTGTGCGGGCTATAGGCTGACCTGGGCTAAAGCTTCAATGCCTAGGCTCAAATGAGATCCAACTTGATCACGCCCAGGCTCGGCCGATGGACATTTCATCGGGCTAGAAAACAGAACTGCAATTCATGCTGTAGATGTTTAAACCGGAGGGGCAAAGCTCGTATACACCAGAGCTGCTGGCTCAGACTCAGTCGGGGGTAGAGACAATTCTCTCTCTAATCTGCCCCAGAAGCGCGCACGACTCCATTTTGTTGAAGAAATGTAAAGGGTTGAAGAATGAACCTTTGATTTAAATACAATGCAACTCAATGCTTAGTGTGTTTTCAATTCATTGTAGCAGTGAATCCTTGCTGATTAAAACCTTCCCAACGAAGTGGCATTTCATAGCAAGAAACTTTACTTCATCCCAATACTCTGGGCTGCTACGAGACTCTGCGTCAAATGGATCTCTAAATTTTGGGAAGGCAATTCACGGGCAGCTGATAAAAATTGGTTTGACCTCTTGGACTTCGTTGCTGCATTTTTACACAAAATGCGGGAGCTTTGGGTGCGCTTGTCAGGTTCTTGATGAAATGCCAAATAGAAACGTTATGTCTTGGACTGTACTCATTTCACGGTTAGTATCCGAGGGACATAGCTATCGTGCTATGAATTTGTATTGTAATATGAAAAAAGATGGTGTTAGGCCAAATGGGTTCACTTTAGTGACAGCCTTGAAAGCTTGTTCTATGGGATTTGAGTTAGATTTTGGAACACAGTTGCATGCAGAAGTGATTAAGATTGGGGTTTTATTAGATACATTTGTTGCTTCTGCTGTTGTTGACCTCTATGCGAGATGTGGTGAGATGAAACATGCAGAAAGAGCATTCTTTTGCATGCCAGAGAAGAATGTTGTGACATGGAGTGCTTTTCTTAATGGTTATGCAAAGATGGGTGATAGCCAAGAGGTTTTGAAGTGGTTTTGTGGGATGAAAGGAACAGAAACGAAGTTTAGTAAGTTCATTTTATCGACTGTGTTTAAGAGTTGTGCGCGTTTGGGAAATTTGCAAGGAGGCAGGGTTGTGCATTGTCTGGCAATTAAGATTGGCTCTGATATTGATGAATATCTGGGTTGCTGCATTATTGATATGTATTCCAAGTGTGGGGTTGGCGAGGATGCACAAAGGGTCTTTGAGGCCATCAAGGTTCCCAACGTGGTTGCTTGGACTTCAATGATCAACTGCCTTGATGGGCAAGGCAAGAGTCAAGAAGCAGCAGAGATGTTCTGCTTAATGAGACAAAAAGAGGTGAGACCAAATCAGCTTACCTTTGCTAGTATTGTTCGTACTGCAGCCAATTTCAGTGATTTGCACTACTGTCAAAGCATTCATGCTTGTATACTCAAATTTGGCTTTGAATCTGATAAGTTCCTAAGCAATGCGCTTATCACCATGTATATGAAAATGAAATCTGTTCAAAATGGTTGGGAAGTGTTTAATGCAATGAGTTCTTGGGATTCAACTTCCTGGAATTCGCTTTTGTCTGGTCCTCGTGACTGTGAAACTTATCATCAGGGACCAAGAATCTTCTGCAAGATGCTCACAGAAGGTTTTAGGCCCGACGTTTACACTTTTGCTAGCATTCTAAGATCCAATGGCACCCTGGAAAATTTTGGTTTTGGAAAGCAAGTACATGCCCATATAATGAAGAATGGGCTTGATTGTAATAACTTTGTCGGAACATCCCTTATTGACATGTATGCCAAAAACAGATGCTTGGATGAGGCTGAGTTACTTTTTAATGAATTGAATGAAAGAGATCTCTTCAGCTGGACTGTCATCATTGCCAGTTATGCTCAAGCTGATCAGGGAGAGAAAGCTGTCAAATGGTTCAATAGGATGCAACAGGAAGGATTTAAGCCCAATGAATTCACTCTTTCATGCTGTTTTAGTGGTTGCCACAACTTAAGAATGCTGGAAAGTGGGCTGCAACTTCATTCCATGTCAATAAAGTCTGGACTTCTAAATGATACCTATGTTGCAAGTGCACTTATTGATATGCATGGAAAAAGGAGGTGCATAGAAGATGCTGAGGCTATTTTTAAGGAAATGGACTTCCGGAATACGGTCTCATGGAGCACAATTATATGTGCATACACTCAGCATGGGCAAGGAAAGATGGCCATTGAAGCCTTCAAAGCTATGTTAGATGAAGGTTTCCTTCCTGATGAGGTTACATTTATAGGTGTTCTTTCTGCATGCAGTCAATTGGGTTTAATTGAAGAAGCAAAAATGTATTTTGACTCAATTAGCAAGGTCTACATGATTTCTCCTACGGTTGAACATTGTGCTTGTATGGTCAATGTATTTTGTCGAGCAGGTAAATTTGAAGAAGTTGAAAGGTTTATGAAGGAGATGAATCTAACCGAAAATGCCATGATATGGGATACTGTTCTTTGGGGTTGTAAACTGCATAGTAATGTGGAATTTGGTGAAAGAGCTGCCAGAAAGCTTTTTGAGCTTGAACCTGAACTAGAGTATAATTATGTGACGTTATCCAACATGTTTGCAGCTAGAGGAGAGTGGGATGAAGTTGAGAAAATTAGGGCATTAATGTGCAATCAAGGAATTAAAAAGCAGCCAGGGGGCAGTTGGCTTGAGATCCATGGTGAAGCCTACATGTTTTATGCACAGGATACTTCTTATCCAGGTATCAAGGAGATTAATATGCAGATGGAGAAGCTGATAAAATGTAGAACGAATGAACACAAAATTATTTCAAATTTCAAGCAAGATTAAAGGATGTCAATTCAGAGGAACCACCAATTGTGCAAACTCAAGAGATGTATGGCGATGGGGAATCAGTCTCAAGGCCAATGTTAGTCAGTTGGAAACCAGCTCGTAAAGCCCACAACTTAGCAGCAACACTTGTAGTTACTAGCAAATTACTTGAAATCCCAGCTATAAATTTTCCTTGCATTAAATTTGGCAAAGAAAAAGGGAAAGAAAGGAAGGAAAGTTTGAATAAAGTTGTAAATAAAATGATCAATTTAAGTTGAGTGAGTGTGTTTCTCTCACTTTTGAAGGAATTGGATTTTGAGAGAAAGGAAAGGAGCAAATCCACTCACTTTCCTCCCCTCTTAATTTTCCTCCTTAGAGAAAAGGAATGACACCTTTCCTTCATCTTTTGATCTTTCCGTCCAACCAAATACGGTGTTTATGATCACAGGTAACTCCTCCTAACCAAATACAGTGTTTATGATCACAAGTAACCCCTCCTGTCCTAACCTTTCCCGGATTGCCCAAAACTGATCCATCCGCCTTAATTTTGGAACATCCCAAATTTGGTGGGTTTTCCAAGCATTGATGGCGGTAGTCTTCATTGTCTGTTTAACTGTTTGTTATGTTCTTCCATGCTGGTTGGCTTTTTCTTTGATGTTGTGAAGTTGTTGAGAAGCCCCTTTTGCCATGTGAAACACTTTGTTGTTATGTTGAAGCCACATGGTCCATATTGTCATGGAAAAGAAAATGCTGATCCTGGGGATATTATGATGAATAAAGAGAGTATATTCTACCCGCAATTCTTTTTCAAGCCAATCAAAAACATTGATGTTAAACAAAATCCTAAGTTTTTTCTTTTCTGGGAGTTGGTATAGTTAATAAGGAAATGAAATGGACAACAAATCATCAAAAGTTTATGCCTCTTCATCAGAGAGTGGGATCTCAACTTCGCTCTCACTACTCAAATCATCATTAGTAACAGCTGAGACCTTGTCTTTAGCTGATTCAGAATTGCTGCAAAGATCATACTTAAAATACTTGATCTTCTCCTTGTCTGCACTTCCATTTCCTTTCCTTTTTGTCCTGAAGCTATCTATCAGCCTCATTGAATGAGCAGCGGTCATAAATGCATCTGTCAAAGATTCATTTTTCATATTATTTTCTTCATCTTCATTTTCCTCTTTCCCTTGGTTATCAAAGTAAAAGAGAGGATCATCCTCAAGTTTCTTCCCCTCTAACTTTGATACTGATCGCTCATAGTCTGCCTCAGAATCATCAACAAGTAATTTAGCACGGCATTTCAAGATGCTATCATCAAATGGCTTTATCCCTTGTTTCTCAAGGTTCAGTAGCCACTCTGGACAATTGGATTAATTGCAGTAAAAAAACAAAGAAAGCAGTTAGTAATGTATCTTAGAAGCTACAGTTATTGTGGACACTAGAAATGACTAGTGGAGGTACTCACTAATAAGAGCTTTAGGTGAGGATCCACTTGTTCTTCCTGCTTTCTCATCCATGCCAATCTGCCTCATGATGCATTGGGTTATTTGAGAGGGTAAATGAGAATTGGCAAAGGCACTTGTATAACGAGTAGCTCTTTTTTGATCCCCATTATTTCTACAGCAAACCAAATGAGGAGGTAAATGCAATGCAGGCTTCATTTATTATAACTTGAACTATAACATTTATCTATACCTGGAAAACTCAATGCCTTCAAGTGTGACAATCAATCTTGTCATGGCAATACTTTTTATGTGCTCGGCTGGTAGGTGAACTGTCTCTGACTTGAGGAAAGAATACTCAACCAAGATAACAGCATCATACAAAATATTTCTCAGCAGAACTCCATCTTCAAGTCCCTGCATGGAGTGTCCCTTCAGTTTAAAATAACCATCAACTAAATGGATGCGTATTTTCCCATGACTAGGTTAGAGTTTGACCAACAAATAAAATCTATCAACAAGCTTAATTCTCTAAGCATGACATAGTACATATGATTGATGGGATCAACTGTGCTCAAGGTATATCAAAATGGAAGCCCAGATCCAAGTTCAAGCACACGTTGCACCAGATCTATGGATAGGAAAAAGAAAATGAAGATATGGACACACTTCTAGACTCAAGCCACTGATACTTCATTCTCCCTGCCCCACACTTAATGCCTCTAATCCACTATTTTGCCCAGGAAAAGGATATAACTATCACCTTGCAGAATGGAATCACTCAATGCTTAAAATAGACAGCTAAATCCTATAAACAAATTTGTCTGTAAGCAATCATTGTTCCTATGGGGAATCAGTTACGGTGCTGGGACAAAGGGGGAAGAGAGTAAAGAATAAGAGAGGCAGCTAGAGGCCATGATCCACTGATGCAGAACCATTAATGCAGCATATGCATTTGGATGGTTTAAGCACTTGCATAGGCAGACAAACACAATTTTCTAATGTAGAACCACAGCTTACAACTCATACAAATTTAACAGTTGTGAGCATTGGCAGACAATTTGATACAAAGCACAAAAACATACTACTAAAAAGAGGAGGAAGAGATATTAAAAATTAAATATCCAAGCACAGCAAACTAACCAGAAAGGAAGTCACTGGCAATGCCAGCTGCAGCAGCACCCTGACAAGTATCTCTGATCAGCACAAAGTGATAATCAGATTGTAAGTATTGCAAATATGACAAGGGAAAATGAGTGCAATCATGGGGAAAAAGGTAATAATAAAATCAGTATATCTTTTCTAGGAAAACAATATAGAGACAGGCAAAGTTAACTAATTAAGCTAAACCAAAGGGGAACTGCTCAACAGTGCACAGTGTGTGATGTCTCACTTTATTTCACATGATTTGAAATTTGTCCAAGGCAAAAGGCATCCAAAAATACCCAAGCAAAAACTGAACGACATTACTATCAGTCAAGAGAAACGAATGCATTTTGCTAAAAATGAAAGAAAAAAAAAAGACAGAATCTAAAACACACATATAAGCTTAAGATTTAGACAATGTTGAAAATATTTGGCACATAAATGCTCTTCAGACATCTAAGTAGAAGTACGCACTTAACTGAGAATAATGTAATGCAAAATACTTACAGAAAATCATGCTAAAAAATTACCTCAGGCATTACAAAACAAATAATAACAATTAAAATTCAGACAAAAAGTACAGAGCACTAACCAAAGAAATAAAAGTTGTGAAAGCTGGAGATTAAAGCAACAGCCCGACTTCTCAACTCTTTCTCCAACACCATCCCTTCAGTCCCAAGCCTTAAATCCAAGCAAAGTTTCAACAAAAATGCCTCCACCATAACTACACCAGCCAAGTAATTCACATCAAACCCTCTTTCACTAATCACTCTACAAATCTCATCACTCAAAAACGGAAAAAAAGATTGTAAATTTGCATTTCTATCCATCCAAATAGAAACCAAATCCTCAAACGGAATTACCAAATTCACATCAAGACCTTCACTCTCCTCACTCAATTCCTTACAACAGCACATGCTAATATAGCCAATAATCACTTCAACCATAGACTTTACCTTTTTAATCACTTTCTGCTCCCTCTTTGAACCCAAGTCTTTTCCTAGTACTTCCACAACTAACTTATAAACCTCTAAAACAATTGGCGCAAGCAATGCTATGCTTTTAGAAGAACTACAGGGACTTGAACATGAAGAAACTAACTGAAAGAAATCCTTTATGATTGATAATTGATTCAACGGATCTTCATTTGTAAAATTATGGCTTCGAAACGACAAAGCAGAGTATACCCAGACGGATTCCAGAGGTGGATCAATCTTTGCTTGCATTAAATCATAGAATTTATCAATGAAAACAGAGAAATTTGGGGTTTCTTTGTGGGTTTCAGCTAAAAGATCTTCCAGGGATTGTTTTAGAGAAAGTTGGTAGTTTTCACCAATCAGAAAATTGGGTTTTGGGGAATTTGCAGAATCTTTCAGAGATAAAGCCATGGCGTTAGTTAAAAGCTTAAAATTTGTGAACTGTAGGTGTCAAAACAAGGGAAGGTTTCAAGAGCTAGACTTTGATTTTCCTAAAGAGCTCAGCTTAGCAGGCTCCCAATGTAGGGTTTTTGGTGGGTTTCAGATATCCTTCAGTTTGGTTCTCTCCAGTTCATACTGTTCCTGCATGATTCTGCCACGTAAGCACAAATGACTGTGTCCCAATATGAAGTTTGGACGGCCCTGATCAGACAGAGAACTCAACTCAGCGAAGTCGTCCCTGGGGTCACCAAAAACCAGAACTACGTGTATTCTCGAATCCTATTGGCTGACAAATATGGACCCCATGTTTTAAAAGCTCAAAGCAACCAATCACATGCAGCGAAACACGTATCAGTTCTTTTCTTTCTTAAAACAATAAACTTCAAGTCCACTTCGATCAGTTCGTTAAAAAGGATCTTTTCTAACAACTCTTTGAGTTCAGCTAAACGTTTGTTACAATCAAGAGAGTGTTACGGGAAAGATGAAGCAAATTTTAGTTCTTCTTGTATCAGTTTTGTTATTGTCAACGTGGGTGCCTGTCTCTCTATGTGCCAAGAAGCCAGTGGCAGTTGCTAGAAAAGAAGACATTCCTTACATCAAATGTCAAGTTTGTGAGAAGCTGGCATCACAGTTGTACCAACAAGTGCAAACAAAACAAGCCCAGATCTCTCCCAAGAAGGTCTTTTTATCATCTGGGTTTGCTTTTTATTGTCTAAATTTTCTATCTTTGAATTCTGTTTTTGGTTTTTTTTTTTGTTTTAATTCTAAATTTTCTGTTTGGTTTGGTGGGTTGTTAGATCTCAGAATATCAAATCATTGAGATCGCGGAGAACGTTTGTAATTTGAAGAAGGAGGAAGCTGATTGGATTTTGAAGATTGATATAGGAGAGCAAGGAAATAAGTTGGAGGTAAGATAAATTAATCCTCAGTGTTGTGGCATTTTAATTTTTTTCTGCTTTCTTGGATTTTCTTTGTTGTTCTTGTTAATGTTTCGATTCTGAGTAATGATGGAGGGAATAAAGAGTGGAGAAAAATAGGTGTATCGATTCAATTAATTTACTATGCTGACTCAAGAAAGTTTCATCTATTTGCAGCTAATCGAACAGGATGCCGAAGGGATTTGCAATTCAGAGTGTAAGACAATTGAGCGAGCTTGTCAGGAGGTTAGAATTTTGATAACATAAACAAGATGTTCTTTTGATCGATCAATGCAGTCTAGTCTCTATGTGAGCATATCAAATTTTTGTGCATTGTTTTCATCTAGAACTGTGTTGATACATCATAGTATTAACTAAAATATCAGCCTATCAAACTTGGTCTTTGGTTCTTGTAGTGGTGATCTAAGACTGTTAAGCCTGGCTGCTTATGTTTTTTTCCAGGTTATGGGGTATTCTGATACTGATGTTGCTGAATATATATACATGTCCAAGCCTGATATTGAGTCGCTGGCCAATTATCTGTGTAAAGACCTGGCTAAGGCATGCAACAGCAAGCCTCCCCCACTACCAAAGGTAATCGGGTTCGCTTTCTATGCTCCTCTCTTATCATTATGTCTAGTTTTCTTCCTAATATTAAGAAAGAACTAATCCTCTATGAGGTAGACACTTGTTATTCTGTGGGAATAGCTGAATGGCTGAACTTTGGTTCAAATGTGGCTGAGTCACCCAATCCTTCTTGCTGTTTTCAGTAGGCTATTAATTGCATGCGCATCATGATTCGCCATCTGTAATAAAATGCTTCATCTCTAAGAACCTTAGAAGCATTACTTCTGTAGCATCATTTATTTTTGATAGATTGCTGTCTGTTGTGTTATTTTGTTGAAGTACTACTTTCTGTTTTTGTGGTGAATTGCTGTGAGGCAAAGAATTGGATTGTTACTTCAGTACTTTTTGAACTGAATCTACATAATTTGGATAATATGAACGTAATTTCACTTTCCCCATAAAATGCTTTGAATACAGTAGCCTGACTTCTCATATATTATTTTACTTGGGTACAACAGTGTCTTCATAGCTCTAAAACCCTCTCCTTTGTAAACTGTATTTTTTTTACAAGGAGTTTGTTTTGTATTATGTTGTATGACAATCTCCATTGATGGTGTTTTCTTTTACATATGGTGTGAGGAAAAGATGAGTCAACTTTATACTCAATCACTGATTTGTTCTCATTGATGCACACAGGATAGGACTCCGGGAGAACCTTTTGTACCCAAACCAACTAAAGAGGCTGAAATGGAAAAGATGTTACGATCAATGGAGGTGATCAAAGCTTTGTTGCTAAACATCATGCTCTGCATACCTGATGTTTATATCTGATCTCTGTTTAATTGTTTAATTTTATTGTGATTCAGGGTATGCCGGGGGCACCCAGCATGAAAATGTATTCAAGGGAGGAGCTGATGAACATGAAGAATTTGGGTGAAGATGCAGATGATGAAAATGACGACGATGACGACGACGAAGAGTTTCCATCTAATTTGGTACTTATCAAAACTCCACAGCACATAAAAGTTTTCATGAGGTTCTTGTTTTGATTATGATTTTTTCTTTTCTCAGGGAAAACTTTTGAGAGACAAAGAAAGTAGAAAAGGCGATTGGAAACAGAGGATCAGCAAAGGCATAAAAAATGCAAGTGAATCATTGAAGAAACATGCAACCAAGGTCTCCAACCGGGTACAAAGGTGGTGGAGAGGAATTAATGCTGCCCGTTCGAAGGCCAGCAAGGCAGAGCTTTAGGATACCTTGAATTCTACGTGTGAGGAATACCAATGGTTAGCATGTTTTCTTCCGCTGTATTAATATGCTTTGTTACTTATTTACTCGGAAGAATTTGATTCAGTAGGAAATCAGAGGAAGTAAATCCCCTTTTTCCCTAAACTTGTCTTTCCCCGCCCTTTGGGAAGTTTTGATGATTGTTTTCGTCCGTGGGGACTCTCTTAACAGTGTCACGAGTAGCAACTTCATCTTTTTGCTGATTTCAATACACAATATGTTGAAACGTCTCTCTTCCTATCTGCTCCTCTTAAGGTTTCTGGCGTATTGTCCATTGCTTACTTGCCTGGTAATTCCACAATAGATTGGCCTTGAAATGGATCTAAATTCTGAAATGAATACTTGGAAATGCAGCGGCCTACTGTTGAATATATGGTAATTCCCAATGCTCTGCTCCGGCCGAACTGTCACTTCTCGTGTCTGTCATTATAACCATGGTACTCCAGACTTATTAACAAACCCATATCTGAATGCATTGATTATCATACAGTGCTTGTAACTCCATTGATATAACATGAACTTAGGCTTATACAAAAGTGCCGCTCAAGTTCTCATCAATGAAAGTGGATTTAGCATTCGGACTTACATCAGAAGTTCATAGATAAACACTAGTAATGCCTCCGCTTTACCCTAGCCACTATTTGCATCAGATCTTACTTCTCATTCCTTCAATTGGAAGGGAGAAAAATTTTTAGGTTAAAAATAAAAAAAGCAAGTGCAAAGCGTGCAAGGATTACGTTAAATATCCAAAAAGATCTTGGCATTCTAAGTATCGAGAATCTATTTGATTCTAATTTCCTCATGCATTCATAGGAAAGAATTAAATAAAATTACAGGCAACTATCATTACATTTCACATGAAAAAACCAATATATGGGCATCTCATTCTTAGGCGATTAAGGAAAACTAGAATACAGATGCATTAAATAGGAGCAGAGCTTCATGCCTTTGACAATTCATAAATTTACTTGTGTTGCAGAAGCTAATAGTCATGAATACCGTGACAATCAGCGCATCTTATAGAATTGAACTTTCGAAATCACACATCGTCGACCACTCAATGAATATTTGACCATTATATCGACATCTCGGGGATTCTTCTTGTTTGGTGCAACAGTCATGCTACCAACTATTGCCTCCCCTTCACATACGGTTAGCACATCCTCTAGGTATAGGACTGTTTGCTTCCAATGTGTAGCTCGGGATCTTGGCCCTGCATTTTGTTTTGATTTGAAGAAGTCAGAAACATAGATTAATTGCACAAAACTTCAGGCTTGAGCAGATGCATTATTGTATTGCCAGGGCAAAAGTACTTCTAAGCTGCACTTGCCGCTTTGTATTTGTAGATAAGATGGAAAGGCCGAATGATAGAAAAGTTTGCAATCTACTGACTAGAACCAAAATGGATGTGGGGCAAGAATGAAGAGACAAACCTGTAGAGAAGCCCATCAATTTGTGGCACTTGGTAAATGATACATCAAAGTATGCAACAAAAGCATGGATGTAATCATCACGTTGTGCAACAAGCTTAAAAGGTGCAGTGAAAGAAGCATCCCCAGGAGCCATCTTGGAGATATCCATTGTCTGAATAAAGAAAAGCAAAATGAAAAATGCAATAAATTCCAAAAACATTATGTCAAAGAATTTCCCTCAAGCATGTACATATAGATACACAATAATACACATTTGTGCTGTGTATTTCTCACCTTGAGAAGGTGGCAATTTGTCACAATTTGATTCTGGTCAACTGTGTCAACAAGAGGTTCCATCATAGCTTGCTTTTTGATGCAACTCATGTCAAAGCCGTAAACATTATTCCAAACTGTAGCAAGACGATGCCATGGAGAAAAGATGGGTATATATAAGAATACAGAAATCAAATTGCAATGAACCACAACAGAAAAACTGATTGAAAGCCCATAACCACATATGAATGAATACAAAAAATTATATCAATCTAGGAGTCTACTATGCTTACATTCAATCTTATCATCTTTGTACTCTGCATCCTCAATTGCTGTCAAGTAAAGAGAAGCTTTATCTGGTAGCACAATTCCATCATTGACCTGAAACAGGCAAAGGAATAACTTGAATAAAAAGAATTTAGTGTATTTGAAACGAACAAGATTTTGCTTTCAGGAGCAAGACAATAAAATTAAGCTCAAAATGCAACTTAGCCACACAGAGCACAAGCAAAAAATGCTCTAGAGAAGTTGGCACGAGGATGGAGTTAAAAGTCTTGATCAATTAAAAGTCTCTTGATCAATTAAAAGTTATAGCCAGACGCAAAGCATCCATTTACAACTCACCTTGTACAAATCATAACATGGAATAGATGATTTAAGCAATCATGTTAAGACATTTTAACCAACAGAGTGATAGCTGCAAGTTAATGTGCCTCCAACCCAGAAAAAGAGCTTAACATACTAGCAAGTGGAGATTAGGAAAGGACAAGACAGACAGGGATATAGTGATAAGACCACGCAACATTGCCGTTGTTCTTTTAAAATTTGTAGATTGGTAGCACAACAGTACACTAGATATGATATCACAAGAAACAACCCACAGAAGGCAACCTGCCTTGATGGCCATTTGACAATAACAAACTCCAAGCCATACCTAACACATACAGCTCCATAAATGTGGCATATCTGGCATATATTATGTTGAAATTCCAACCTGTATATGCATGCATGTACTCCAGGTTGAATATCAGTTTTACACAGCAAACACATAAATGAATTGTCAAGGAACTTCCTATTACAGAACAGAAGTACAAAAACATATTTCTAATATCAACAATCATGAAAATATCTCACGTACAGACATTTATAGTATCCATAATAGCAGTGACTTACAAGCCATTTATCACGGGCATATAACACTGTATTCAACATATTCTCAAACAACAAAAAGTAACCCATCCACTCTGATATAATGATATCTACTTTCGCGACAGGAAGCTCAATTTCTTCAATCTTTCCTTTCAAAACTGTAACAACTGTAACAATCAAATAATTCTTGGGTAAACAGCAAGCTTAAATAGTGGAAGCAATACAGTAAAAGACAACAAATTTTAATAAACTCACCATCAGACACGCCATTTTTTTCAACAATTTGTTTAGCCATATCAGCCATATGAGAACACTCAACCTAGGAAAGGAAAAATATTAACCAAATTAGGCAAACAAGGAAAGGACACCAGGAGTGTAAGAATTATGAGATTATTAACAACATGTAAAACAGAAATAAAAGGAAAAAGGAAAACTGAAACACATACTGCATAAACATGTGCTGCCCCTGCTTTTGCACAAAACAGAGACAAAATTCCAGTTCCAGCTCCCACATCGAGAACTACTTTATTCTGGAATAGAAACTTATTCTGATAAATAACGTTTTGATATGTCTTAGTTCGCACCACATCCTTGAGCATTTCCTGAAATACAGGGAGTGTCAGGTTAACATAGAGGAAAACCATTTTCCAAACAAAAAAGAAGTGAAAAACTTATCTGACCCTACCAAGTTCTTCCACTGTAATCAAGAATAATAATTGCAAATGTAATTTTTCATAAATTGCCTTAACGTACAAAGGTCAGTACACAAACGACAATTGTTTTTGGATAGTAAGCACAGCAAATTAATTCATGGGTAAGCTTAAGTAAACAGAATAATTACAACCAAACGTTCAATCAGAGATATTCAGCACCCAACATATCACAAAGCAACAGTGACCAAAGCAAAAATACTCTATAAATAACTCAACAATAATCAAACAAGAAACTGCTCTCCGCTCAATAGTCCAAGTGCTGCACACTTACTTCATGAATACCTGCATAACAAAAAAAAGTAAAAAAAATCAAAATAAGCTTTATAAGGAAGTGTTCACTGAACATAAATAAAATTATGTAGTATAAAACTTCTAACATTAGTCAATTCAATGCACTGCCAAAGATGGACATGCTAATCCATTAAACATATAACCATTTGACCAGGGACCACAAGAGTTTCATTAATTACTTAGATGTAAACAAACTATTGAGCTGAACAAGCTCTAGTTTTTGAAAAGATTGAAACTTGTTCTCTCATTCCAAGCTTCCTCATAGGCAAGGTCAAAAGCAATACTAAAAAAGCCTCACTTTCCCATAGTTTTCTAATCAGCAAGACAATAACAGTCAAAAAGATGCAAACTTCAAAAATGAATCTCGAGTAAAAGAAAAGAAAGAAGAAAATATACCGAAGTGAGAGTAAGAATCGAAGTAATAATCAGCACTGGTTTTATCATCATCGCCTTCGCAATCGACAAAGGAGACGTCAGGTTCTCCCATGGAGACGTCTTCGGTAGCTTTATCAATGGCGACGATTGATTCGTCGAGATTAGAGCTGTCTGTGGCGGCTTCCTCGTCGTCGGCGTCTTGAAACCGAATCTTGGTTCCTTCGAATCCGTTCGAAGAGTTCGTCGACGTTTGAGCTGCGTTGCTGTTTTTACGGCGACCCATCTTTTTAGAGAGGAAGCTTAGGGTTTTGTAAAGGGAAGCAGGGCGAGATTACTGATTAGGGCTTTTTGCTTGAGACAAGGTGAGCTCCAGTTTGGAGGCTACGCTTTTGCTTGTATTTAAATATGGTTGTGTCTTCCCCTCGTGACCTTTTAGAGGGACGATAACTTTTAAATTAAGAAACACAAATATCTACTTTCAAACATCGCAAGGTAATAAAAAAGAACGGAGTAAGATCGCATATGACGTCGTTTTACTCCCAACTGTAGGAGTACATGCTCGAACTTCCTTCACTGAATCACCACCGTGCACTTTCTATTTGTTTCACCGGTCAAAGCACGGCGTCGTAAGTCAATGTGAAAATAGAAAGGGCAAATATGGTATAAAAAAAAGTTTTTTTTTTTACCATTAACGTTCCGCATTACAATATGAAACTTGTAGCTGAAAATAATAATAATAATTGTTCAAATTTTGTAACATATAAACATTGAAAATTATTCTCTTAACTGTCCATACAAGACTTCTATTAATCAGGCATGTTTTACACAACGGCGTAAGTCGAATAGCTGATAAGAGAGATATCTCCCCACATTTCAGGTTCACTAACAGTCATTATTTGCTAAATTTTGGCTTCCCCACCATTTTCGGTGTAACTAGAGGCCTTGCTGAGTGGTGGCCATGGTCCTCCTGCCATGACAGCTTCGATCTCCCATGTCTCCCGAGGAACTTTGGTCATGTTCTTGCTACCATTGGCCGTGACGAGCTACGAGAGAAGAAAGGAACTGTATGATTAAGTGAGACCACAAACAGAACAAAAGCCCAGAGTCAATTCTAACCGTATAACAGGTGTAACACGTACATGAAAAAGCTAAGTTCTATAGCTAGATCCATCCCACATGAGTGAGCTTTAAAACATCCACGGTACATACAGAATTGCATGCATTTAGCAAGTGTTATACTGGCCTAGTACCAATTCTCACCAATACCACAGATCCTGCTGTAGGTCATCTGTAGCTCTTCAAACTTATTCCTAGCTACTTGAAGACCAACAATCAAGTGCATGAACTGAATTGTTACAGCACATTTGAAAGATTTTCGATCAAAACTCAGTTCAGCAACGTATCTCATTGTCTCCTTCGGTTCTTTATAGCTAAAACTTAGTTTGGCACTATGAGTTTTGACCAAGTCTATCAACAGCACAGGGAAATTTACTTTCTATCTCCACATGCATGTATGTGTTAAATATGAGAGCATGTTTTAAACTATATTTGAAACTTAGACAAACTACTTATACATGTAAATTTAAATCAGGCAGGAAATTTTGGACTTGAATGACTGTAAGATTTACTAAATACAATACCACATCACTTTCTATTCGAACTCCACCAAAATTTTTAAATCTGTCAACTATTTCACGATTGAAGAACTTTGAAGTGTTTGCATTTTCCATAGCCGGAACCAACAATGCATCGATGAAATAGCATCCAGGCTCCACTGTTATCACCTACAACAAGAAGATGAAAGCTTAGTATGCATTCTGCAGGTTTGAAGCACTGATTGAATTCCCTGTGCAGAATTTTCATGAAAAAGAACAACAGATCACTTCTAAGAAAAACCTTCAAACTAATAGATTTATTGCAAACTGATTCTTTGTCCAAACGTTTTAAGTGCTTCACTTTAGAGTTAAAATAGGAGCAACTAATTGAACATTAAAGGGATGTTACCTCAGGGTTTCTTCAGAAAAATAGTCACTATGCTATAATTTTATGTACTACCAAAGCACATTAAGAGGGCTAATGGTTGACTGAGCTTAATTATAAACTGAGAACCTATAATCAATCAGAACAGTTGGTATTGGGACCTTGAATTGTAGTCCTTGGAAATAAATTCAAGGTCTAAAATTTTAATAGAGAGTGATGTCAGTGCCAGCCATTAATTCCACCAAATGGTCATGCAGCAAAGCAAATCAAACATACCATATAAAATTATTTTTCAAAATTCAAACTTAAGCAATGCTTTGGTAAGAATGAAACAAATATATTAATTAAAACACAGTTGCGCAACATTCCGATGTCATTCAACTACAAACGTATCAAAAGACATGTAATGTTTAACCAGTGTTACAGTGTACACAGAAATCATACATACATCATAGCTGTGCTGATCATAGTCCTAAAAGTGGAAAACTCCTTTGACAACCGAAAGGCAAAGAAAAGCACTTACCATTCCCTCCTGGAGTTGTCTAGCAGTACGCAAAGTCTTCAAACCAGGTTCTTTTGGTCTTTCTACTCCCTGCTAGATTTCCAATCCTTCCAATTCAGGGAAATGAAAAATATAGCTACTAATAAATTAGAAAAAAGTAAGACTAGCATTGAGATCAAATCCATAAGTAGATAAGTTAATCACAAGGACCTTTGGATAACCTCCAGGGTCATGAGTATCAATACCCAAGAAATGGCCCAGACCATGAGGCATAAACATAGCACCCAGTCTCTCAACCATCATATCATCAATGTTTCTACAATAAAAAATTGAAGCCAGCCACTTATAAGTTTAGATTTACTTCTAATAGTAGTAACAAAAACTGAATAAAAGAAATAACTACATCATCAAGAAAATAGAATTTACCCAACAAGGATGTTTCCCTTTATCAGAGACTCCAGAATGATTTTCTCAGCTAATCTGCAATAGATAACAAGGAAACAAGAATATACAAATTGAAGATAAAAGAAAGAAATTATAACAAAATTATCTCATGAGCATTATTATTTTTTGGCCTTACCTGTGCATATCCACCCAGCTTACACCAGGTTTCATTGTAGTTATAACAACATTGTGAGCATCAAGGACAGCCTGAGGAGCATAGCAAGTAGAAAAAGGAAGATCAAACAATGACAACTTAAACCAAAAGGATTGTCTTTTCTTTTCTGTTTTTTTTTATTATTCAAGTAAATATGGGTTCATACGAGGGAACTTGATATAATTCCTATCAATCATTGATCAAAGAGTAGAGAACTAACATTATATATAAGGCTTTGATCACTTGTAAACTTCCCATTCACCTGCACAGATGATAGGATGTATTTTAGAGAGGAAACTTACCACCGTATACTAGAGAACAAGCAGTTCTCTTACTCCCAGTCCCAGTAGCACGGGAGAAGTTTGATATTCCTAAGATATATCAGTATTCTCTATACAGTGTAGAAAAACTTAAAATTGTATCCCAATAGTGAGCTGCAAAAACTGCAGTAAGAAACTTAAATATTATATGCAGCCATGAAACAAATACAAACTGCATGTTCTCTAAGCGACTCGGCCCCAAAGGTCACAAAGATACTCACTGATAATTCCATGCAAGCTACACAAGAATTGGACATGCAAAGCCTGCATTTTCTGCTTCACGTCTTTGGACAAATGCTATCCATTCAATTTCTTTTTCTTTTTTGATTAATCAGATGATGGTATAATGGTATGGCAAAATTAAATCATAAAACTGAGAGATATAGGAAGGACTAAAGCATAAAAAAACATTGAGATTCTTTGTGAAGTTGCATTAAATGCTTCAATTGAAAAGTGAAAGGCCCACATCCAGCATTCAACACACAAGCAAAGAAATTAATTGCAATAAAAATACACGTACTCACAGGGAATGAGCAAGTAATGTCAGATCCATAGAAACTGTATTCAGCTCCCATGTCAAGCAAGGCCATATCTCCATCTTCTAAGATCTGCAGGAAAGACATAATAGTATTCAAACCTTACCAACTACTTCCAGTTTATCAGATTAACTAGAATACATCAATTTAAAAGTCTTAATGCTACTCCTTCAGCAAGCACGCGGACATACCCACTTACATCTACATGCTTTTACAAATATTCACCATTTATTTCATTAAAGAGAATAAGACTTCCTAGGTTTGAAGTTCAGATCAAAATCTAATGAGATCATGTTTTTCTTGTGCAACAAAACTGACATCTATTACAAACATTAAAGGACAAAGGACAAAAATTATACCTTATCATTAGGAGCTGCAGCATGTCCATAATGTAGAACAGCACTGCACCATTAAAACATAAGGATCGTTATTTTAATGGAATCTCATATCAATAAATTCACACTCAAAAATTAATCATACAACAAGTAAAATTTTCCAAAGTAAAATCACAATTCACAACTGCAGTACATTTCTCAAATTACGCAGCTGGTGAGCTGAGTACCAATTCTTGACCTTCAAAATGTTTTAAAACAACTGTAGCTACCCTAGGTTTAATTTATTTGAAGTTTAGTTTAAAAGGTAATCCTCAACATATAGATAATTGGGCATGAAAACATTACTAATGTGCTGTTCTTACTGCATTGCATGTACTGAACAAGTAACAATCAGAAACTGAGGTAATCCTTACCTATTTTCACCTGTAGCACAAATACATGTGTATGAACAGTGCCTACAGCCACCATACATGTAGGTGTGATGAAGAAACATGCTTTCCAACTGATATTCTTTCACACCTGCTTTAGTTTTTCTCATGACCTAGTTACATAAAGTACAGCAAATATATGTTAAATTATCATTATCAATACACTTAGGAAACTTTTTTTGCCAAGATATTATTAAATACAGGTGAAGTAAAAGATGAAGAAAAGGAAGAAAGAAAGAAGAACAAAGGAACTGGCCACAAAGTAGCTTCTAAAACCATGTCGAATGACAGATTAATCATTTGCTTAGATATGCAAAGAAAAATATAGACAATTGTTGTTCAAGCAATGAGATAAAACAATACCTCAACATGAGCTTCAGAACTTATATCATTGGCAAATTGGATAAGTGCAAGCTCCAAGTCTGACTTGAAAACGCGGCACTCAGTCAATATAGGATGCAGAGTTGTCAAATCTGTCTCAAATTTTTCTATTCCCTAAAAACAAGAGAGGAGAAAAAAACAGTATAAGCCTCTAAACTAACTAATATGGCACTTTTACATAACATCATAAAAATTGAGTCAAAGGTAGTGTGCCAGTTCAGTAACTTTGACATTAGAAAAGAACACTAGAACTTGAGGAACAATATCACTCTGTTCAAAAGGCAAAAAGCAAATGAAAGTAGAATAAAGGATGAGATGTAAAACCTCAAACTCAGCTGGTTTTGAGAAATTATTGCTATCAGTGTTAAGCCCATGTAAGAGGAACAACAATGGTTTTCCAAATCCCTTATATTGGTCAACCAAGACTTGAACAATTTCATCAGTATAGTAGACCATGCTAACCATATACCTTTCCTGCAAACAAGAATGTAAACATAAAAATTACTAAGCATACGCATGCACTGGCGTCACAAGCTGGAAAACATTAATAGAAGAGTCACCTGAAAGTAGGGCAGTGGCTTTATTTCTCCCATCCAAACAGCGTAATCTGCAGGTAACCTAGGTGCAAATAGTATCGACTTCCCAGTTGCAATGTCCTTTAGTGAGTAAAAAAAGATAAGTTTATCAACTTCAACAGTTTATAAATTCGATGAGCTATATTATTTAAAAATGGAATCGTAAGTTAATGAAAATGTAATTTTAGAAAAGGAAAAATGTATAATATGGAAATTGATGCATAGAACTTACAATAGCACCGTACAAACCAGGCTCTCTTACACCAAAAAGATAAGCGAAGTAGCTCTCTTGCCTGAAAACCGATGGATTATAATTAAGTTTGAATTACTGCATTAAACTGAATTGTAATTCAATTGAAAGTTTACAAGAACAAGGCATGGTCTAGGTACCTGAAGAGTTCGATGTGATCAGTGCAATAGCGCGTTTGCTCTTCGCCTCCCTGTTCGATCGATTAATCGAAGAATCTTACATCAATGA
Source organism: Theobroma cacao (assembly GCF_000208745.1). Classification (NCBI taxonomy): domain Eukaryota; kingdom Viridiplantae; phylum Streptophyta; class Magnoliopsida; order Malvales; family Malvaceae; genus Theobroma; species Theobroma cacao. The sequence goes on from NC_030858.1 coordinate 4,824,723, forward strand.
AGGCGTTTATGAATAAAATTTAATGGAAATGATTGGTTTAAGAGTACCTGAAGCAAGACGAAGCCGTGGAGGGGACGAGCGGAGTCGGAGAGGTGCCGGAGAAGAGAATCGAGGAGCTTTTGACGGTTGGAGACGTGGAGCTCCATGGGGACCTCCGGAGGGGAGAGAGACGACGGCGATGATGAAGCCATGGAAATGGCTTGAGTGCTTGAGTGCCACTACTATTCGGCATTTTTCTGTTGAAAGTTCAGGAGTCCAAAACGACGACGCATATAACATGGGCCCCGTATTGGGCTCCAATCGGTTTTTTTTTCTTATAATGATTGGGCATTTAGGGAAAGATAATGATTGGAAAATAATGACAACTTAGTACGTTTGTTTTAATGGAATATATTTTTTAAAAAATGTTTTCAGATTTATATTTATTTATAAAATAAAAAATTTAATTAAGATGTAAAATATTTTATGAGTTAACAAGAAAAGTATCTATTGATCACGTAGAATGTTTTACCCTCTTGAGAGGAGTAAGACATTTGTTAGAGTATTGAAAAAACACTTTTATACTAAATTTAATAGTATAAGTTTGATGAATATTAATATTTAATTTAAAATATATAAAAATAATATTTAAATAAAAAATTAACTTAAAATATTAATATTTAAATTATTCAATATTATCAACATATTAAAAAAATTTCAAATAAAATT
>NC_030858.1:5125451-5215829 GCF_000208745.1 Theobroma cacao
TGAATGTTATACAGAGAATTTCATATAAAGCTGCACCTGAAAAATTGCCAAGCTGGCCTCAGTATCATCAATACATAGAGCTTTAGGCAGAGAAATTACTTTTTCTTCTAGATGAACTCCAAGCCGCTGATAGACCTTATGAAATTCATTCCGGCTGATTTCACATATCTGTGCCCATGCCCTACGATACTTGTCTTCTCCACCCTGGAAATGAGTTTAAGAATAGCAAATGTTGCAGAGAGAAATTCAACTATTAATGAATCCAAGTACATTCAGAGAAATCAATCCCACTAATATTTTTACAAAATCAATATTTTACCTGAAGGCGCACCACTGCCTGTTGGGCTTTCTCCTTGAATGCAGGATCAGCATCAAATCTCTGCTTTGATGCTTTATAAAATGCCTAAAAAAGTCAACCTCAAGTTAGAATTACACAATCACTCGACTTTGAAAATCAGTATGCCATCTTTTTCATTCATAAATAAACTAATGTATGAAGAACCATCAAATACGTTAAAATGATATTATCTCATACTAATAAGAAACAAAAAAATGAGCTATTGATGCCACATAAGCAATCTATTTGTGTTTGGGGGGAAATATAAGATAAAGAAAAGAATTACTATTGAGTTCCAATATGGATTAATATGATATGCATAAAAAGAGCAATTTTCAATGCTTATTCAAGATATATTGCTTAATTAGAAATAAAACTTATTGAATGAACATTAATAAAAGTTAACATTCATAGCAAACTTCATTGATACTTTATCTTGTAAAAAGGCATTGCCTCTAAAACAAAACACACACAGAAAAGAAAAAGAAAGTGAATCAACAATTATTTGCTCAGTCCACGCTAGCAATGCTTTGCATATTTCTCCTTCAGCTTCAAAATTCAAAGGAATTTGATAGTTTGCACTCACCTGTAGATCTCCAATGGCAGTTTCATTAGCATCTTCAAAGTTTGGAAATTTTTCAAACAGAAACTCAATCAGCATGCCAAACTGCAAGACAAATAGGAAAGTTATAAAAATTGTTACTCACGGATACATTGTGAAGAGATATATAAACGTCTCCTTCAACAGTGGCAGACTTTAAAAGAAATTAAGGGTTAATGCATATGGCAAGACTACAATAAGATGAAGGACTACAGTCCATTTCAATCATGAACAGCATCCAAGAATAGATACAAACTTCAGAATAAGATGAATGCTAAAGCCCTTATCGAGCATGAACAAGAATCCATGCTTTCTATGCACAATTCAGAACCAACACCTACCTGTGTCCCCCAGTCACCAACATGGTTTCGCCGAAGTACTTCAACTTTTGAAAATTCAAGCATGCGGGCAAGTGTGTCACCAATAATAGTAGACCTCAAGTGACCAACGTGCATTTCTTTTGCTATATTAGGGGATGAAAAGTCGACAACTGCCCTTTTGACGGGTGGCATTGGTGCCCATGTATCAATACCTTCAATTAGCATCTTTTGAATGCTCTGTCAAAACAACAAAACAGCCACACTATCTTAGAAGACTAATCCAATAACTACAACAAGAAAAGCCCAATTAAGCTCAATAAAAGCAAATGAAAACTATTCATGGAGGTAAGAATAGTGGAACATGCGAACCACCTTAGCCATCCAATTCTTTGACAATACCACATTTACAAATCCAGGACCAGCTACGGAGCATGATTCTATCATTTCAGAGGTTGGGAGATTATTCTTGATAGCCTAACAAAAGAAACAAGTAAATGAAAGAGGAAACTAAAGATTATCTATTGAATCAAAGTATGATACTGAAAACATGTACAATCAAATAATTCCCACCTCTCCAACTGCTGGAGGCCCACGAAATTGAGTACCCTTCCCTTTAATTTTAGACCACAGGCCCATGGCATTGTTACTGCACCAAAGAAATTCCCGATTCGAAATAGAAAAGCAGTCCATAACAAAGGTTGAATTTAGTTAAACTTACTTCTAAGTTCGAATGACAAATAACCTGTCATTTCATAACGAAATAAAAACACCATCTTAGGCATATGTATTGTTGCAATAAAAGAACTTATACAATACCATTGGTAATCTCCAAACTTCCCAGTGCAGGCAGCTACCAATGGCTCTACATCTGGCTCATTAGGGACAGTTACTTTAAGCGAAGCTTCAAATAATTTTGCTAACTGCACCTTCACATTGCCCACACATTCATCCTCTCCCTAACGCGCAGTTTAAAATAAAATAATCAGTACCCTTAATCTAGCAAAATACAATTAAAACATACAAATAAGTAATGCACAAACTTTCAGTTGAATGAACTTACAGTTGCCATTGTCGTTATTGACTGCGTCTTCGCTGCCCAAGCAAGTCTTCTAGATGTCACTCTCAATAAATCTGTCTAATTTTTGGGATTATCAAAATAAAATCATTACGGATGCTCAACCAATTTTGAATTTAAAAAAAATTCTAAAAAAAAAAGCCAAACGAAGTGAAATTGTTTACTCAAAAAAATGAAAAATTCAATTAAGTGAAGTCTCAATATTACATGGAAGATAGAACTGGTCCTATTTAACACCTTCCTTAATGCATTGCGACAAGAGGGTAAAATGTTTTTCCACTAAGAACAATTACAACAACAAAAAATGAAAAACTGATGTTTAATTTTACCTCTCTTCTAACTGATTTTATTTTCAAAAATATAAAACAAGAATAAATGAAACTGAAGCTTCCATCTTAAAACATGCGTCAGAAAATCCACCAAAAAAAAATAAAAGAAAGGAACTACACAAATAGTATGGAAAATTTTGCATTGGATGTGAGAAGAAGCAGAAGCAAGAAAGAAAGGTGACGGCAGTAAATCAGCGAGTGCTTAAACGAGTAGAGTTAAAAGAGGAAGTGAGAAGAGTGAAAGAGTACTGACCAGAGACGGTGATGGAAGGAGAGAAGTGGAAATGAGAGAGGCGATTGAAGGAAAGAAATTGAGAAGGCGATGCCGGCGGCACTAAAAGGGTTAAGGATGCCAGCATAGCTTTTTCTTTCTTCTTTTCAATATTTTTATTTATAGCAACCCGAAATGAAAAACCCTTTGCGTCCTTTGCCTTACCCGCCCCACCCTCCCTTCCCCTTTCGTTGCCTCCTCCTCCCTCCAATGCTTTGGTGTGCGTGCGTCTAATGTGGTCTTTTTTTTTTGGGGTTTTTTTACTATAATTTTTCCTCAATTTTTATCGTTCGTTAATTTTGGCCAATGAAATCGTGTCACGTCAGCTATTGAATAGCAAGGACCCAATAACAAAATTAGGACCTTATTGGAGTTGCACTTGTATGCATATAAAATTATAGAAAACTATTTAATAAAGCTTTTAAATTTCAGCACGGTTAAAGATTATATTTAAACATATTAATAAAATAAAATAATGAATACCAGAATATAAATAACATTTTAAATTTAAAATTTAATCAATGATATATAAAAATATAATCTTCATCGTTAGAACGTTTAAATTGAAAAAAATAAATATAAAATGAAATTCGATACACAAAGATTACAATAAAAAGAACACACATGAAGACACGAAATTGTGCATATATATAAAAAATATTACAAAAATTTATAAAATATATTATTAATGAACTTTTTAAGTATATTTAAAAATATTAATATAATAAATAAATAAGATATTTAATAATATTTTAATTGTACTTGTAGAGTTTATAAACTCCATTGACACTACATATAAATAATAATTTTAAAATTATTGATAAATGGTTTTAAGAGGTGACAAATCATAAATTACAAACCTATTTTAGAATGTTGTATCATGTATCCAATCCAACCACACCAAAATTTTACTAGAAAAGTTAATCTTTCCAGATTAATACAAAACAACTTGAATAACAAAAGAACCCATCACACACATGAGTATTTAATTTATTGTTTAATGTATAATTTTTATCTAAAAAGTAAAGTTCGAATCCTCATTTTTTTAATTAAAAAAAAATCTATCACAATATAATTATTGTCCAATTATATAACCATAAAATATAGTGAAATATGAACCAAAATATATATAGTGAGTTTAATCAATTAACCTAAATCTCAACCTTCATTGATTTTTCCAATGGCCTGAATTTAACTAAAGTCCATAATGAAAAATTAAATTTGAATTGACCCGTCCAATTGTCGATGTGAGTAAGAGCATTTAGCATTGTTAATACTCTTATAAAACTATGGCTTCATGTGCATGTAAAAAGGAACCATATAAAAAACCGAATATACTATCCAACGGTCAATACAATAGTGAAAACTATTGAATACTGCTCAATATTTATACATAAAAAATAACGTTAGAAATACTCTAGGGGTACGAGCAAGAACTACCTATATATACTGATATACATTTCAGTCATTTTCAGGGCTAAATAAGCATGCTTGCAATTATTGCTTGGGGTTAATGGCAAGCATAATGTATTCTTCCATCAAAGTCTAATTGAAAAAAAGGTGATCGAATCTTCATTCATTAAAACTTATAAAAAAATGACCAAAAATATTAATAGTGCGATTTTATTACGGAATCAGCTATTATACCAAAAGAATCGGTTTTTTGAGCTGCTTAAATTTGCTGTCAATACTCACTAAATATCCCACGGTTTTTTTTAAACTTCCGTCAACAAATACTACCAGGCTAGTAGCAGAAGCAGGTAGATACAAATTTCCTGGAGATCCAAACGCGTAGTTGATGTACCCTGACAAGTTAGCCACGCGTACGGCACATATCAATCGGGACCCCTACTCGCCCATGAACAACGATACAACGTAACTTCACGTGGTCCATCCGCCCGACGGTACATTTTTAATTACATAGGTTTGTTCGTATGATCTTATCCGTTCACGAATCCTTCAATCACAAGATTACACACACCCACAGAGTCACAGTCCCACCCACTTCCCCTCTATATAAACAGCATTACCTAAAATCCACCAGATCACGCAGCAAGTATCGAGTCTACACTGATAGTGAAAGGTATGAAGAACGCTGGGAAGAGTAGCAAAGGCAATGGAAAGTCGGATGTGAGGAAAGATAGGAAATCTGGTACGGGAATGAGCGGATCGCCTAAGAAAGGGGGTCACGGTGGCAAGTACACATGGGTTGGAGATGGGCTTTCGCCGGCTGAGATCGGGTTCGACAAAGAGGTTGTGGATGTTAAGGATCCTAACTTCGAAGATCCGGATGAGATCGTGACCAATTGATTGGGTTGGCGATGATGGTGAGCATGACCATCATCATCGCTTTTGCTTCTCAAATTTCTACTTTGATGTTGATGGGATGTAAATATTTTTAGCACTGAATAAATGAATTTTAGTTATTTCGATTTTCAATTCGTTGCTGGCTGTTTTTTTTTTAATTTTTTTTATAATATTGTCTTATCTAATAGCATAAACGAATTTCTGGAAATAGTACTATTAAATTTTCCAGAAAGGGCGAAGTTCAGTGTTACCCTTGAGCTGGTGCCTTTCACTTTGAAAGAGGGGAGGCCCACGCCATTCTGAAGACTAAAAACTGACAAAACGATGACGTTTGGAGATAAGGTTTAATCTGTCATCCTGTCTGCATTTTGCAGGGAAATCAAACTTCCCGAAACATCAGTTACAAAATCATCGAGCTTTGATCTCATTTACGTGATTAAACTTTGATTGATAAGTCAGGAAAATTGAATTTTCGATCCATGATTTTGAAATGATCATGGGATAATAAAAAAAAAAATTCAGGACCTTAAATTATTGACTTATATGGTCAAATGCTATTATATTGTAAAAAAATTATAAGCATTTTATCTATTTTTCGTAAAAAATTGGAGAAGAGGATACAAAAAATTTATTTTAGTTATCGTTATAAAAATATGATTTTGTATATGGTATGTTATTAGTGAATCAAATACTATTATTTTGTTAATAAATAAAATTTTAAAATTTTAAAAATATTTTTTTATTTTTTTAACCTTTAACTTTGTTTATTTATAATGTGATATTTTGTAATCAAATAATTGAATATAGGTAATATATACTAACAAAATATCAAATATAAATCTTAAAATTAATTCATAAAAAGGGATAGAATATATTTTTTTAATGAATTATTGTGGATGTAAATGGGTGGTTTTAAGGCAGGATGTATGATATCACAGATTTCACATCATAGATAAATTTGAGTATATAAAATTGAGTTTTTTTTTTTTTACTTATTTGATATATTTTTTAAGTTGAAAATGTGAATTCGTGCTAAGTGATATCATAATAAATTTAAATTTTCATTGATGAATTAATATAATAATAAAATGTTACGAATCCTATACTAAGAGATAAAGTGGATATTGAGTATATAAGCATGTGCTTTTCTCTACTTATCAAATATGCTATTTGAGTTGAGAATGTGATCCATGACATTATGACATATGGATTCCATCTGTTTCTTTTATTTTTAATTTTCAAAATTTAAAATTTAAATATTTAATAGCTTTTTAGTTTATCTCGTTTAATTAATATAAACTAAATAAGAATAAATTAAATTGAATTAAATGATGTACATTGTTATAAAAAATTGACAAATTCAAATGAAAGTTTAAATAATAACAAAGTAAAATTATCAAAAGTTTTAACATATAAATTACAAATACAACTAAACAAATATAAATACAAAATTATGTAAATTAAGAACAAAGTCAAGTTATTAATCAATTATTAAAATATATTTATAAGTTGTAATAATTATATAAAAATATATTTAAAATTTTATTCGTTTATAATGGAGGTGAGGCAAGATATATATTCTCCATCTTCTCTCCTTTTCCATCGAGAAATTCATTTTTCCCCTTTCTTGTTTTTCTTTCTTACACAAACTCGCCCCAATTATGGTAAAGAATAGAATTTTTTCCGATCAAAATACCTACCAAGTCATTGTATTTATGCATTTTATTCAATTTAATTCTTATACTTAAATTGAAGCAATTTAACCTATTAATTTTAAGAATTGCTTTAATCTAATCCATTTCATTAACAACATCTAATTTTTTTATTAAAGGAAATGATGTTAACACATGACACATTTTGATAACGTGACACCAATATGATGATGTGGTATGTCGTGTGTCACTAACAGATAACGTGATAATGCCACATGGAGCTATTATAATGGCGCAACAATGTTGACGTGATATCGACATACTGATGTGTCGATGTCATGTGATTGATTAAAAAAATTAAAAAAATTATACCACGTCATAAAAATTAAATTTAACAAATATATATATATTACATGGATTAAATTGAACAAAATTGAGATATTAAAAGATAAAATTAAAAAAATATTTAAAAAATATAAATATTTAAATATATGATAGATATACTTATTAATAAGTCAAAAACTTAAGTGTAAAATATTTATGGTGTTAAAAAAAAAATATATATATATATATATATATAAATATTTTCTTACTTGATTATTTGATTTTAAAATGTGTACATTAATTTACTTAATTTGCAAAAATTAAGTTTGAATTCTCCTTCTATAAAAAAAATTTCATACTTAAAGTCAAATTTAGATGAATAATTTTCGTTATGTTTGAATAAAATAATATAAAAAACTAAATAATTTTTTATTTTATTTATAATAGTATAAAAATTTAAAATTTATTTGATTTAGTTTTTAATCTAAGCTGAACTCAAATTAGCAAAATAAGTTAATTTAGTTACAATTTTCACAATTTACTAATATCAATTATTTTAAAATTATTCAACTGTTACCCAATTTACGTTTTATTTAAATTTACTTAAAGTTTCTTATAAATCGATTTTATTTAAGTTCAAATATCACTTTTAAATTATGTTAAATTTAAATTTAAATTTAAATTATTAATTTGGATATACAAAAAATTTGTAAATACAAAATAAAATTATACAAATATTTATAAATATATTTAACTCAATCAACCATAAACGCTATATTTAATTCAAGAAATTTCAACTTAAAAAAATATAACCTAAAATATTAAACAAAATAAAAACATAAAAAATAAATAAAAAAATTGAAAATGTGGAGTAGCTAAGATTCTATGGATGTAAGAAGAGATTTATCATGCCCTAATTAAGTAAGTTAAAACGAGAAATTTTTTTTATAATCATCACTAACTCCATATCACCATTTTTCATATTAAAAAAAAAACTAAATTAATATATTGTACTAATGTGAATTCAGCCCAAGTTAAAAACTAAATAAAATAAATGTTAAATTTTTATACTATTATGAATAGAAAAAATTTATTTATTTATTTTTAATTATTTTATTTCAGTCTAATGTAAGTTATTCATTTAAATTTGACTTTAGATATGAATTTTTTTCAAAATGTTTTTTATAAAATGAGAATTCAAACTTAATTTTTACAAAGAAGAAAAATTAATGTAAATATTTTATAATCAGATAAAAAATATAGTTTTAACATCATAAATTTTTTGTATTTAAATATTTGATTTATTAACAAATATATCTATTATCTATTTAAATATTTATACTTTTTAATTTTTTTAATTTAGTCAATCAACATCTCAATTTTGTTTAATTTAACCTCTATATTATATATTTTTATTCAATTTAGTATGTGACACTAATTTTTTTTTAAATTATTTTGATCTGTCATGTTGCATTGACATATCAATATATCAATACTATGTTAGGATTGTCACATTATTATATTAGTATCACGTGACACTGTTACATCATTATGTTAATATCACGTTATTAAAATGTGTCACATTAATATTGATCTTATCTCTTTTAATGGTAAAATTAAATATCATTAGAAGAAGAAATTAAATTAAAATAATTTTTAGAATTAAGAGATTAAATTATTTTAATTTTAAATATAACAATAAAATTTAAGAAAACACATAAATACAAAGATTTAATGAATTAAGGTGAAATTGACATTCGTGCCCTTACGAGCATCTACTATCAACAATCCCTGAATTAATGGGCCTAAAATGGACTACCCATCGTCTCCACGCCAAGTTGTTCGAAACACGACTCCTAATTACTGCCTCTATGCAAAACCTTCAAGATATAAAAAAAAAAAACCCAAAGCCAAACTCTAGTTGAAGAAGATAATTTTTTTTTTTTTTTTTACAAAAACAAAAAGAGAACTGCACAGTCTCCTATTTTCCTTATTTCTCTTTGACGTGCCCCGGCGGAAAATAAAAGAACAAAGGATTTGGCAACACCGCCGCGAAAACTCAAATGCTCAATGGGGAACAAGATCGCGAGAACGACGCAGGTCTCGGCGACGGAGTATTACCTACACGACCTGCCGTCTTCTTATAATCTGGTGTTGAAAGAGGTGCTCGGTCGAGGCCGATTCTTCAAGTCGATCCAGTGTAAGCACGACGAAGGCCTCGTCCTCGTCAAGGTCTATTTCAAGCGTGGCGACTCAATCGATCTCCGCGAGTACGAGCGCCGACTCGCTCACATCAAAGAAACTTTCCGCTTGCTTGACCACCCCCACGTCTGGCCCTTCCAGGTCACCAATTCTCTCTCAATTCTTTTGTTTCCTTTTTTTTTTTTAAATTTCTGGACTATTAGTGTTTGGTTTGAATTTTAACTTAGAGCCTGACTTAAATCCAACGATATAAACTTTTATAGCTGTATAGCACTAATGCGTATTGTTTAGATTAAAATGAACTAATTGAGAATTTTAAATTTAATTTTAGGCACATTTGTGATTGGAATGGTTTGTTTTCTTACAGTTTTGGCAAGAAACAGATAAAGCGGCATATCTATTGCGGCAATATTTTTTCAATAATTTACATGATCGATTGAGTACTCGGCCTTTTCTCAGTCTCGTTGAAAAAAAATGGTTGGCGTTTCAGGTTCATCCATTTCTCTTTGCATTTAGAAGAGTATAATTCCTCTTAGCTTTTTCTTTATTATTATTATTATTATTATTTTAATTTTGGATTTTGGTGTTGCTGCAGTTACTTCTTGCAGTAAAGCAGTGCCATGATAAGGGGATATGCCACGGTCAGTTCAGTTAGTTAGAAGGAAATTTATTTGTTTTATCTCCTGATTTTATAAGGATATGTTGTTTTTAATTTTGGTAATTTGAATTTGTTTTTAGGTGATATTAAGTGTGAGAATGTGTTGGTTACCTCGTGGAACTGGCTTTATCTTGCTGATTTTGCATCATTCAAGCCCACATATATTCCTTATGATGACCCCTCGGATTTCTCATTCTTCTTTGACACTGGAGGAAGAAGGTTGTGTTATCTTGCACCGGAGGTTGGTTCTAATTTCACTTATTTTTCTGCATTTTGAACCGTGCATTCTTTTCTCTGTTTCCTTGATAAATTTTTTAATGAACCTATGACACGGTCTCATGTGTAGGCTACATTGTACAAGGATGAACTGACTTTGAATTAATAACATACATCCTCATATTTACACATTTCACTTTTGACTGGCAATTTTGCCCAAGATTCTTTTAGGAGTGGTTTAAACTGATCTTCTAAAAGGTTAGCAAATCACAAATAACTAAGTTTGGATAAATAATTATCATAAAAAAAATGTGTGGATGAATACTTTGATTCCAAAAGAACTATTTGTTTTGATGTTACACCTGCATGTACTAGGAAGGTTTGTTTGATAAGGGCTGGTAGTTAGTTTATTGGTGGAAAATTGTTGATTTAATTCTTTTGCCTTTTATGCTTTAGTATCTGCCATAATGGGAGTGGAGCAAAAGGATTGGTGTAATCGTTTTGCTTGTTTATGTGGTTCTTAATTTGATTCAGGATAAGGTAAATGGTCATCTCATAAAAGAACCATTTTCTGATTTTTCTTTCCCATTGACAGCACCTCCTTATCAGTTAAAACTTTTGGATGATATTTGATGGACTGGGCTGGTCTTACTGAACTTGGTTCTATTCATATATACCATTCTAGCTGAACATAGATGAGTTGAACATGTATGATAATTGCTACATGTGAATCATATGATGAAGCGTCTGGTTTTGGACATCATGTTTTATAGTTTTGGTATTTTGTAAAACTTTTTATTTTTCAATTAAAATATTTTCATTAGCTTATTGCTCTCTTACATATAAAACATATTGAATGAAGTTGAAGCACTATTCTTGAAGAAAGATCTTATTGAATTTGATATTGCATATGCTTTTATATTTCTTAACGGTAGTTGTCAAAAAATTCCTCGAAATATAACTATTATGCATTCTTTGTTGTAATACTGGTCTCCCTGTTGCTGTGTAGAGATTTTATGAGCATGGAGGTGAAATGCAAGTTGCACAAGATGCACCTTTGAAGCCATCTATGGACATCTTTGCTATTGGGTGAGCTTTCTTAGTTATTAGCTTCTTTGTTTTGAAACTACATTACCTTCTACAATTCTAGTTTTCCAAAGAGAATCTGGTTTTTATCTGAAATCATATGTTACTAGATAAAAGATGTTGAAAATTGAACTTTATTTTAAAAGTGCATATTTTTAGGCAGTGATTGGTAAGATATTGCTATATGGTAAATGAGTACACATAGTATCTTGATATGCTAATTTGCACTATACCTTTTGAAGACATTAGCTGTAACATACCAAATGATACATTTGAACATCTTCAGGATTTTTGAGTGGTATTTCCTGACGAGTGATCAGTCCTGCAGTGCCATGATACCACTTCCTTATGAAGAATAATAGTCTATCAGATAGGCTTGTTCTTGTGAAGTTTTCTTACTTTTATGTTACTAGTTATTTTGATATATTTTGGTCTTACATGTGGAAATAGTGGTTGCATTCTAATTGTAATTTAAATCCCATATTTGTTATTTTTTCAAAATGTAATAATATGCACTGGCTATGCTATTATTTAGATGTGTAATTGCGGAGCTTTTCCTAGAGGGCCAGCCGCTGTTTGAACTCTCTCAGCTTCTTGCATATCGCAGAGGGCAATACGATCCTAGTCAACATCTTGAAAAGGTGCTGATTTCTTTGCCTGCCCTTCTGCTTGATGCTCTTGCTATCCTTTTCCCACTTATTTTTCCTTCTTCATCTTGGCTTTTGCTTGATCTTACTGCTGTTTACTTGCCTGCATAAATGCTACTATCAGTGCATATTCTTGCTAGTTCTAGAAAAGTTATTCTTTTGCTTTCTGCATTTTAACTTCCATTCATGCTCGATTATCTTTTTCTCAAATAATTTGCCTTACATGTGCAGATCCCAGATATTGGAATACGCAAGATGATACTTCATATGATCCAGCTTGAACCAGAGTCCCGCCTCTGTGCTGAAAGCTATCTACAGAATTATGCAGCTGTTGTATTTCCTAGCTACTTCGCACCATTTCTACATAATTTTTATTGTTGCTGGAATCCTATTCATTCTGATATGAGGGTAAACATATTTCTAACTTAGAACTTGGTAACTTAATTCTACTTGCATTTAATATATACATTCCTGCTCGGTAATTTCTGCTGTAGATTGCAATGTGCCAGAGTGTGTTCCCTGAGATACTGAAGCAGATGATGAGCAAGAGGTCAAGTGATGAGATGGGCAGAGGTCTTAGCAAGTCACGCATCTTAAATGGTAAACAGTCACAAGAAATTGTTGCAAAACAGCAGTCACAAGAGATTGTTACAAAACAAAACTTAAGCTCCACAAATCACTTGTTGACAAAAAGAGAAAGGATAGAGAATGGTTCTGTTAGGGATCGGTTCAAGCTTCCTGGTAACATTGATACCTTACTTGGGGATGTAGAACAAAGCAATCCTTACCTTAGTGAGAAGTCAATGACGGGGGATGCAACCATCTCTGCACTTTCCCAAGATTTTAAACAGCATGGCATGCAATCTCCTGCCCTTCTTCTTCAAAGCATCTCTGATTCGTTTAGAAAAAATGATCACCCTTTTTTGAAAAAGATTACAATGGATGATTTAAACTCATTGATGTCTGAGTATGACAGTCAATCAGACACATTTGGAATGCCTTTTCTGCCATTACCTGAAGACAGCATGAAATGTGAAGGGATGGTTTTAATCGCCTCTCTGCTTTGTTCCTGCATACGTAATGTTAAGTTGCCTCATTTAAGAAGAGGGGCTATACTTTTGCTGAAGACTTCTTCATTATACATTGATGACGAAGACCGCTTGCAGCGAGTGCTTCCATATGTAATTGCAATGCTTTCTGACCCAGCAGCCATTGTGCGTTGTGCTGCCCTTGAGACTTTGTGTGACATTCTGCCCTTAGTCCGAGATTTTCCTCCAAGTGATGCGAAAATTTTTCCAGAGTATATTCTTCCAATGCTTTCCATGCTTCCTGATGATCCAGAGGAAAGTGTGAGAATTTGTTATGCTAGCAATATAGCTAAGCTGGCTCTAACATCTTATGGATTCTTGATTCATTCAATAAGACTCAGTGAGGCTGGGGTTCTTAATGAATTGAATTTGTCACCAAAGTCATTAGCATCATCTAGTGAGTCATCTGGGCGCCTTCAAAGGTTAAATAGTGATGCACAGCTTTCACAATTGAGGAAGTCCATCGCCGAGGTAGTTCAGGAACTTGTAATGGGTCCAAAGCAAACTCCGAACATTAGGAGAGCACTCCTTCAGGACATTGGCAAATTATGCTGCTTCTTTGGCCAGAGACAGAGCAATGACTTTTTGTTGCCCATACTCCCCGCTTTTTTGAACGATAGGGATGAGCAGCTAAGGGCAATATTCTATGGGCAAATTGTGTATGTCTGCTTCTTTGTGGGCCAAAGAAGTGTGGAGGAATATCTTTTACCTTATATTGAGCAGGCTTTGGGTGATGCAATTGAGGGTGTCATTGTCAATGCACTTGATTGTTTGGCCATTCTGTGCAAAAGTGGTTTCTTGCGGAAAAGAATATTGCTTGAAATGATAGAGCGTGCCTTTCCATTGCTATGTTTTCCTAGTCAATGGGTAAGGAGGTCAGTTGTTGCTTTCCTTGCATCCAGCAGTGAGTGCTTGGGTGCAGTAGATTCTTATGTTTTCCTTGCTCCAGTTATACGGCCTTTCCTACGTCGACAACCTGCATCTCTGGCCTTTGAAAAGGCTCTTCTTTCATGTTTAAAACCTCCAGTCTCAAGGCAAGTATTTTATGAAGTCTTAGAAAATGCTAGGAGTTCAAACATGTTGGAGAGACAGAGAAAGATATGGTACAACTCATCAGCACAATCTAAACAATGGGAAATTGCCGATTTACTCAAGAGAGGGACTGGGGAATTAGACTCAATGAAGTACTGGCCTGACAAACAACAGTCTACTGGGGGTCATAGACCTATTGATAATGTATTGCAACAATCAGGGCTAACGGAATTTGATGATGATGATGCCAAATTGAGAGCTATGGGTGGCCATACATGCAATGCTTCTAGCACAATTGGTATGCGTGATCCTCAATGCTCAGAAAAGTTACAATTTTCAGGTTTAACATCTCCACAGCTCAATGGTGTAAATAGTTTCATGTGTGATAAATCATCAGAAGGTATACCTTTGTATTCTTTTAGCATGGACAAGCGAGCAATGGGAGCTCCTCCAGCAGCTTCTGATACTCCTTTGCAAGTGAATTCCTTGGGAATTGGTTCATCGTCCATGCCTTGGATGGATCCAGTTAGTAAATCATTTAGCTTGGCTAGTTCAGTTCCAGCACCTAAGCTTGTTTCAGGCTCCTTCAGTATCACAGGTGGTTCTAAACAGTTCTACAGAGTCGTGCATGAACCTGAAAGTCGGGAAAATGATCAAATAGCCAATGTCAGTAGTAAATTTCAAGATATGGGATTTTCTGGCACAATGAAAGGAAGTTCTGTAACTGTGGAAGATTCTTCTGCTTCAACTGATCTTACAGGTCTACCCTCCTTTTCTCGGTCTTCATCAATTCCAGATTCAGGTTGGAGGCCTCGTGGGGTGTTGGTCGTGCATCTGCAGGAGCACCGATCTGCTGTCAATGATATTGCAATTTCGAATGATCACAGCTTTTTTGTGAGTGCATCTGATGATTCCACTGTCAAGGTGTGGGATTCAAGAAAGTTGGAGAAGGATATATCATTTAGGTCAAGGCTGACTTATCACTTGGAGGGAAGCCGAGCAATTTGCACTGCAATGCTCCGAAATTCTGCTCAAGTTGTTGTTGGAGCATGCGATGGGACAATACATATGTTTTCTGTTGATTACATCTCTAGAGGTCTTGGAAATGTTGTTGAAAAGTACTCAGGTATTGCTGATATAAAAAAGAAGGATGTGAAGGAAGGTGCAATACTTACCCTTTTGAACTACCCTGCAGATAACTATGGCAGTCAGATGTTTATGTACAGCTCCCAAAATTGTGGGATTCATCTCTGGGATACAAGATCAAGTTCAAATGCATGGACTTTAAAAGCAGTTCCAGAGGAAGGCTATGTGGCTTGTCTGGTAGCAGGCCCTTGTGGGAATTGGTTTGTTTCAGGGTCTTCTAGGGGTGTGCTTACCCTTTGGGATTTGAGGTTCCTTATTCCTGTGAACTCATGGCAATACTCTCTTGTATGCCCTGTGGAAAAGATGTGTCTGTTTGTTCCTCCTTCAAGTGTCTCAGTTTCTACCACTGCTAGGCCTCTTATTTATGTTGCTGCTGGCAGCAATGAAGTCTCACTTTGGAATGCGGAGAATGGAAGCTGCCACCAGGTATGCAGGCAATCACTTCTATTAATCACAATTGTGAATGTATGTATAACACTAAATGATTTGGAATCGTGAGAACTAATTAGGAAAATTTCTAAATAGTTTAATACTAGACTGTGCTTGGTAGGAGAAAACATTTGGAAGATGGAAAGGCTTGAGTGGAAAAGAGGATCGAAATATGATTTTTAGCTGGCTCTGTAGGATAGAAAAGTTTGAGGCAAAAACAATAGGAGTGATTGCCATATTCTATTTATATTAAGAAAGATCAATCAATCCTTCTAAATTGGATTAGGGGAGAGAAAATGGGAGAGGTGTAGTCAATTGTTGCAAATATACAATGTTATTTACATTTTTTCAGATGTCCTATCACTCTTATAAAGGATATAATGATAAAATAATGTGATTTTCACTTTCAATTCTACCTAGCAATTGATGGAAACACTGTTCTTTTACATCCACTTCTCATGCTTCCTACTGAGTATACTAGAGGGAAAAAAAATGTTTCAATTCCTCTTACCAAGCAAGGTCTAAATGTCAATGGAAAATTGAAGAGCAAAAGCAGACTCTGGTCTCTTTAAAAGCACGTCCGTTTTTGGTTTAATATCATAATGGACATTTCCATATTTTCCTCGACTGAAGTTATTAGTAATACAAGAATTGTATAAATTGTGCAGAATCTAAAATCTTATTACTAATCAGTTTCAACTGGTTGGACCTCAGTAGAATTGCTTCTGTCACTATCCTCAAGTATTGGATGACAGAGAGAGGTTGAACAAGTTGGAAGAAGCAAGCTTGAGAATCACTTGTTTACTTGTTCAAGATATTAATTTTGAGAATCTTCTTTAGAGATAAATGTATAATGGAAAAAAATTTCTTGAAGGAGTATTTAAAAGCCTGGATTTGGCTCTCTAGAATGAGAACTAGTTTTGTTCTGTCTGAACGTTCATCTTGATTGATTTTTTTTTCCAACTTCTTTCTCCAGGTATTTAGGGCTGCAAATTATGACAGTGATGCAGAAATGTCTGATTTACCATGGGCCTTGGCAAGGCCATCAACTAAAACAAGCTCTAAATCAGATCTGAGGAGGAATGCGAATCCGAAGTATCGAGTAGATGAACTGAATGAACCACCTCCTCGTCTTCCGGGTATTCGTTCATTACTTCCTTTACCTGGTGGTGATCTGTTGACTGGGGGCACCGACTTAAGGATTCGCCGCTGGGACCATTGCAGGTTTTAGTTGAATTCTCTCTTTTTTTATCCCCTGTTCCGTGATCTTATGGAAATTTATGCTTCATTTGCATTGTTTTCATTGCAGCCCTGATCGAAGTTACTGTATCTGTGGCCCAAATTTGAAGGGAGTTGGAAATGATGATTTCTATGAAACTAGATCCAGTTTAGGTGCACAAGTTGTACAGGTATAGGTTTATCTCTAACTTCATTCTGGTGTTTTACCTTACTTTCAGATTAGTGGATGGTTAGATGTTTGTCTTCTGTTGATTATGATTTTCCATTCTATGTATCTATCCTGTTCAAATTTGTGACAACCAGTAGTAAGGAGTATGGACTGGATCTTATTGATTGAATTAAATAAGCGTGGTTTATGCGTGAGGGGGCAGAAGATGTTTTTAATTCTTCTAGTATGGAGTCTATTCAAGAGTTAATATATGTTTTAGACAAGCATCCTTTCTGATTTCATCATTACGCAACTAAGTTTTTTCAATTATATCCAGATCGAAATGTTCCTTATCTAGAGCTTTGACTTTAGATAGAAATGTGTTATTCACCTTGTGTGGAAGTGTAGCCTATTTAGGTGATTGAGGATTTCCTCATGACATATCCTGGGAAACTTTAACTTCCTGCTTTACAACTTAATCTTTGTAGGGGTGTATGTTGTTTTATTACCTTCCCTGTTCTTAAATGTTCGTATTCTGACAGATTTTCAATTTATTAACTAGTTTTTTAAGCTTCAAGTACTTGGAGGTTTAAGTTGTTAACTGTTAATGAAAACTGCGTGTCTCACTTAGCTAAAGTTGATGGCCATGTCATTTTTGAATCATTCTTCTCATCTTCTGTCATGGTTTTTTGTGCAAATTATGTCAACTCCCGTTTCATTATAAAGCAAAGCCTTGTGAAATGTTTGCTGCTAAAGTTGTTGATTTGGGGTCTCCCGCTTTTAGGATTTACAATATTAAAACTGTATAATTTTTCTTGCGAACAGGAGACTAAGAGACGACCTCTAACAACGAAGCTGACAGCAAAAGCAGTTCTTGCTGCTGCTGCCACTGATTCTGCTGGATGCCACCACGATTCCATCCTCTCTTTGGCTTCTGTGAAGTTGAACCAGAGACTCTTGATATCAAGCAGTAGAGATGGGGCTATTAAGGTTTGGAAGTGAATAATCTAAAAGTTTTAGTGCTTTAATGTAAATATTTAGTTCCAACAATAGTAAAATTGTACATAATATATATTCAAATTCAGATCCTAAATTCTGCAGTCTAAGTCTAACCACTAATCTCCTTGATTTGTATTTTTGTACAGTTTGTAAGCATGTAGGTCTATACGGATTTTTCATTATTAATAAAATGCTCTATTTATCAAGAAAAGAAAATACAATAGGTTGTATTCTTGTTTAAAAGGAAAGAACTTCTTGTCTTTCCATATATTCTTGCATCTAAGTGCAAAGTTCAGCCATTGCTATTAAATTATACAACCTTTTGACGTCCAATTTTGCTGTTCTTTTGCATTAGTTGTTAAATTTGTTTATAGTTCATAAAATTAATATTTTGTTGATATACTGAACTAGACAGTATTTGGGTGGCCAACAGTTTTGCCATAATTTTCTTTCTATTTTTGCCATCAATAACCAATTTCTGTCTATAAAGGAGCTTAGACAGAAATGATGTTGGGATTTGGAGATGGCCGGAAGAGATGAAATTGGAAAAGAAAATATGAATGAGAATGGATGCAGAACTAACAGAAAATACAATGGCATTTGAGATGGTTTATTCATGTTCATGCTCTAATCAATGTGTTTGATTTAATATAACAAGCAGCATTCTAGATGTTAATTGCTAAATGAGGTTATTCATTGATTTTTTCATTATTAGGTATATTTTCCCTCATTACTGTTGCCGATGCTGTTCTCATTTTTGCTGTTCCTTTTATGATAGCTGTGATGATAGTCTGAGTTATCATTAATCTGGGATTGTGTCATAAATAAAATACGTGAAATAAGGCTAAGTACTGATGATTGGTATTAGGGTGCTTGGTCAACTAGGTGAATTTTACTAGAATCTAGAGAGCTCTTATGGCCCTTCGCTGACGTACATAACTGTCTCAAGTTTTAGGTCTGTTTTGCACAGTTCAGGTTAGTTCTCCTTTGAGGACCAAGGAGGCATGCCCGACAGCTCTAGAAACTCTCCAGACTTCATGTTGCACCAAATCCCATGACTCAACAGTGTTCAGATTCTTTGCCTTTTCAATTGCATCATTTATTCCTGGGAAGGATGTAGATCCATAGTCATTGTGCCTTGAGGGTGCATAAATCTGCATGTCACAATAGTAGGCAATTTAGTCCATTCAGTAATAATTATGATATTGAATAATATATTTCTCGGGGTTTCCATCATGCGGTTTTGATATTTAACTTGATTGTTTAATGAATTAATTGAAAGCGAAACCTTAGTACAACGAAAAAATTAACTTGTTTAGGTGAATGTAGTTAAGGAAAACTTACTAAGTGTTTGTACCATGGCCTTCTAAGAAGTCCATCACGGTCCGTAAATGCACGTTCTGCCATCATTAGTCTGTCATTTAGCTCTCTTACTTTAACATGGTCGTTTCTCCACATTGACGTCCAACCTTTAGCTTCTTTTATTTCCTATAATAATGCTTCCGTTACTTGTTCTGCTGGACAATATTACTTTTTTATTTTAAACTTGATTTATGGAAACTGTAGTGTTACCTTTTTCTGGTTATTTATCTTTCTGGCTGCTTCTGATAACTCCTCGATAGACTTGAACAAGTGGGAAAAGGTTACGCCCTTATCTGAAATCTCATCTTCCAGTTCTTCTGCACTCTTCTGTTATCATGGATTTTGTTGTATTGCGTCAAGCTTTTGTGGCTCAACAATAAATCTAACGGGGTTTATACTACATAGGACTGCATATAGTTATTTCTTTCCGAGAGGGTAATTTACCTGGAGTTCAAATGCATAGGAGTGATAATCAAAAGGCAAGAACTCCTCATCTGCCAGCCGAAGAGCTACTAAACCCCAAACACTTGCCACTGTTATT
This sequence comes from Theobroma cacao, assembly GCF_000208745.1. Classification (NCBI taxonomy): domain Eukaryota; kingdom Viridiplantae; phylum Streptophyta; class Magnoliopsida; order Malvales; family Malvaceae; genus Theobroma; species Theobroma cacao. The sequence goes on from NC_030858.1 coordinate 5,145,461, forward strand.
TAGACAAAAAAAAAAAATCTCATTTTGTCATTTAGTTGTTTGAGGTTTTTTTATTTAAATTTCTCAGATAATGAATTGTTTGACAAATGCTAAAGTAAGTAGTACACTAGCTATCCTATTTATCAAGTGACAGATTGCTTTAGATACTATCATTTTTTCAAGGATTTATAATTGGTAGATGCTGTTATGTACCTGCAACATGTCTATGAAACATTGGGTCACCAAAATTTTCCATCCAGACAAAGTCATCATACATTGAATGATATACTGGGTATCCTGCATCAACAATTACATTCATTAGGCATGAGACATAAGAAAACTCTATGCCATCATATGTTTGCATCTACTTCGCTAATTGCTGCAAAATTCTGGGGGTTCAAAGTTGCATCTAAGGTAAAGGATTAAAGGCATTAGAAAAGATTTTAAGTTGAAGTACCTTGCAGTGAGATTTATTTTTGAGAGAGGCGTGGGGGGTGCCTGGACAAGGTAAAAGGAGATTGATGATACATTAACTTCAAAGCCAATGTTGACGTGATTTTTTTTTTCTTATCTCCTGAGAGAAATTTGAAATTTATTCAGCTACTTAAGGAGGAGTGCTCAAAGTTGTGTTTTATTTCTGTCCTGAGACACATAAATAATATAGTATTATGAGCATGTATCTGTGCCTGGGCCTCTAGGTTGGATTAATGTCTAACGAACAAGAATGGAAGTATGCAACAAAGGAACTTTAATTAGATCTTTTACGTGGATTATGAGTCATTCTTGAGGGTAAAAATTGAAAATTATTAGGAATTATTTTCCGGATCTATGGACTTTGTCAGAGTACTGGTTGTTTTATTATCTTGCATCATTATCCTTGTGGCATTGTCTTTTATCAACCTGACATGAATAGAATGAATAGTTTCTTTAGTACAATGAAAGGAGATGCTACTTGGTTTGGCAAGGTTTGATATTTATTGGTCATGTAGTTGTGAGATCTTCTAGTCTGCTTACATTAGTCTAAATTAATGCATTTATGTGTGCATTGTTTAACATATTGGAAAAATTATGTTATTTATTTTTCATCCTCATATTGCTCAAACTATTTTGTTGGTGTCTATCCAAACAAAAGAAGTGCATTGCGTGTATGTTGTCCTGTCTTTTATTTTTTTAGTCTGGTGAAGTAGAATGAAATGGCGTGAAGTACAATTTGCTTGTTACCTCCTCCAAAAAGCATGTCAGCTGCTGGAACACCAATATGTTGCACAAAAGCCGCGTAATCAGAACCTGCTCCTCCTAATCTCCCAATCTTCACAGATTATGTGCAGGTTAATGAGTATGTCAACTTTGATGTAGACATGTAAAGTATACATACCAACTAGACAGGTCTTTGGAATCATTCAGTTAGTGCATTATGCTCACCACAGGAGAATGGGTGGACCCAACCCATTGTTCGTAGATCGTCTGTGATGAGTTATCTGGATCTTGAATCTTCAAAAATCAAATAGAAGAATGATTAATGTCAAGTGAGAGAAGAGTGGCACCTGGTAGAAGGATTGATATCCAACGACACAATGTTCTATACGTTGTCGTCATTTCATTTTTTCCCGCAAATCTTGCCAGCTTATACTTAGGAACTATATATATTCTTAGGTTACTCCTAGCTATTATTGTTATTGCCCTGCTGTTGGTTTGTTTTAGCACTGTTGAAATACCTGTTGTGCAGCTTGTTTGAGTAGCTCATCAAGCTGTGGAGTTGCAGCAGCATGAAATCCTGCTCCCGATACCGCACAATCAACATTTAAGTATGCAACTGCCCTTGAAGCCAGCAATTCTCTGTTTTCTTCTACCCATTCTGTTGATCCTGTCTGGAAGTAGGAGTCTGTTTAAATTTCTATTCAGAAAGAGGTAAATAGCCAAATAGGGATAGAGGCATAGGAGAGATAGGCAGGTAGACACACCAAGCCATACTCCTCAGCATCCCAATTGCACAAAATAATTGTTCGTCGTGGTTTCCAACCAATTCTTTGTAACTTCCAGAGTCTTTGGGCAACCTACATCGCATAGAAATTCAACTGAAGGCACAATTTGTCCAAATGTGATATCTATTTTTACCATTGAAAAGTAGCAAGAGTGGGAATGTATAATCACCTCTAGCAGTGCTGCGGTTCCACTGTTGGGATCAACAGCTCCAAAAGTCCATGCGTCACGATGATTGCCCAGAATGACAAACCTAGGAATAGTTACAATTAGAACAGGTGGAAATCATTATAAGGCGAGTAAGTGCTCTTAGTTATTCCTAAGCATATACAATATTTTATGAGTTCTTAGGTCTTATCAGGGGATATTCGTGATGTTTGATTAGTTGATTGTTATTTTCATAGGTCTATTAGCTTCAGGTGGATGTCTGTACAAGTCCTAACAGGGAACGGCTTACTTTGCAGTAATAGGTCTACCCAACTCAAATGATAGTAATTCGTGTTCACAAATGTTACTGAACTTACCGATCAGGTTCCTCCACTCCTTCAATAACACCAATGACATTTTGAATTGTTGCAATGACTTGTTTCCCCTGAAAATCCCATTCAAGAAGCCAACCCATTATGAACATTTTAAGTTAGGGTTCAATTTGACAGACTGGATTTTAGGGTTAGATTGGAACTTATCCTGATGTTCCAGTGATCATCCAAGGTGACAGGTACTAAATTCAATGCTCACATTGTAATTGAGATTCACAACTCCTGGCCCTGGTCCAAGTTTGTAAGTTGGGGCACCGTTGCTTCCTTGCCAATCATCTTTTGCAATTTGTCCACCAATAGACCTCAAGATTGTTTCACCATCTGCTCCTGATATTGGCAATGAAGGTATTAGAGGAACATCACCGCTCCTCTCCACCTCCTCAACTGACAACCTCTCGCATCCTTGAGTGCTAGCCCATCCTGGCGTAGTAGGGTCACCAGAGCCGTTATAGACTGTTCCCACCTGAACTCCAGTTGGCGGCATCCATTTGTCGTCGGGAAACCACTTTGCATCACCTCCCCCACCTCCATAGTCTTTCCTGTCCGTATAAACCAGTGCCCCTATAGCACCAGCATCAAACGCATTCATTACAATGTCTCCTCTGTAAATCTGCCCATATCTCGCCAAAACAATAGTACCCGTAACGTTTACTCCCATTTCTTTCAACGTGTCGTAGTCCTCTAACCGCCCATAGTTTACATAAACCACCGCTCCAGTGACAGAACCTGACTTGGCGTATGCGTGGGAAGTAGGCAGCACTTCATTAGCCACATCTGCATAGGGATCACCATCGTATATTTCCTGTTTCAGATCAAAAGTTATAGGTGGCTCTGGAGGGGGACGTGTCAGAGTCAGTGAACGTGAAGCTGGGTAGGTTAGGAGAACTTCATAGGAGACGATGTGTGCCTGCATGTTGCAGGAGGAGAGTGTGGAAAGAACATAGGCTGCAGCCTCAGCGTTGGCTTGGGAGCCAGCAACATGTGGCCGGCGGGTGAGGGTGTAGAGGTGGTGCGATATTGAGACATTGTCAGACAGGGAGTCGGATATGAAAAGCGAGTGGTAGTAAGATTTTGGTGGGGGAGAAAAGAGGAGAATAGAGAAAGAGGTGGCTATGGCTAGGAACGTGGCGGCGATTGCTTTGAACATGGAGCTTAGTTTTCTTTTTGTTGACCGTATGAGGAACCTTACTGCCTAATTGTTGTTTCTTGTGGGGCTGTGTTTTAGTAGGTCCTGGTTTTGGAATGGAGTTGGGGAAAATAAGAAAGGTTTAGAAGGACCACCACTGAAAATGAGAGAGAGAAAGAGAGTAAATAAAGGAGTCCAAATAGATTTGAATTATTAGATAATGATTGATTAACATATTTTACATATTTTATGCTTAAATGGAGTTAAAATGTCAATCTTTTACTTGTAGTGTTGGATTTTTCATAGTGGACAGCATTTGATGTCCCCTTTTTTTTCCCCATTTTTAAAGTTTTCTTTAATTATTGGACCGTTTCTTACCTTTAATTCTTTATCCAAGTGGGTTATTTTCGTTATAACAAATTAAAGGTTTAAAAAGGGAGATTAAATGAGGTGGATTTGGTTATTATAAATGTTATGTCTCCCGTAACTTTTTCCTTGGGAAACTGTTATCAACACCGTATCATTTGACTGGGAATCTAAGCCTAATCAGGTAAATTTGCCTCCAAAGACTGAGCGTTTATTGTCTTTATCATATTATAGTAGCAAAAGACAAGATATAGCTGCACGCATCTCATTAGCATGTGGGACCAATCCTTGATGGGGTTTGACCCATGTCTGTGTTCATTGGCTTGCCGCTTGCCCTTAAAATGATTCCCATTTGAGATAACAAGGAAGATAGAATTGAGCCGCAGTCCTCCTATTACAAAGGGTTGCTTCTTGTCATCTTTCCTCATATCACCTAAACTATTCTTCAATGCCCAAAGCCATCAACTGTAATTGGAATTTTTCAGCCACTGATGTAATACCCCAACTACTTGATTGATAGGCTGATATGGATTCCCGTCCTTGATTAGCTGATTACCCTTTGTCTTCTGGTGAAGAATTTGAACATTGAACATGCCTTGAGTAATTTGAACTTTAGGAACAGTAGCTTAACATTTACTCCATGTTAATCCTATTGTTCAGAATAAAAGAAAATGAATGAAATTGATAATTTTAATATATGCACAAAATTTTGGCTGACTGCTTGCCTATGCACGAACCTGTTTCCTTTTTAAAGCGCTGATGAGAGTAGCTAGTCTTAAACAGAGAGTGGATTTGGTGTTATGGGAAAGAACGTGACAGCCTGTTGAGGGAGGATTTAGTGGAAAAAACCGAAAGTGACCCTGCTGCGCTCTTACCAAAGCCAAGTGTGAATAGGAGAGTGTCAACCTTGTGAAAAAAAATCATTAACCCCCTCTCTCCCTTTAACTAGTTTTTTTTGCTGGTACAAAATAACATTGGGTGCGTGGTGGGTGATGGGAAGAACCTACTGTTCTGGCATGACCAATAGATCGATGGGGTAGTGTTGTCATTAGCATTTCCGAGGATTTCACGTTGGCTGTAAACAAAAATGGAAGAATTGCTGACTATGGGGAATGGGCTGAAGGAAGATGGGTCTGGATGGTGAACTTGACAAGGCAGCTTTTTGATTTGGAGATTACTCAATGGGATGAATTTGAGGGACTGCTCAAGGAATTCCAACTTAGCAGAGATGAGATTGTTTGGAAAAATGAAGCTACGGGTCAGTGCACGGCCAAATCCTTCTGTCGGGATGTGTTAAATGATAATGACAATGCTAATGGGTTATGGAAGAAGGTCTGTGTTAATCTAGCTTCGAGTAGGGTTGAATCATTTGTGTGACAGCTGTTACAAGAAAAGATTGGCGTCAAGGAAGAGCTTCGGAGAAGGGGAGTCAATCTTGTAAACATGATGAACTGTGTGGTGTGCAACAGGGAAAGGGCATCTTGTAACCATCTCTTTATTGATTGCTATGAAATGTGGAGGGTATGGATGGGTTGGTGTAAAGGGTGGGGAATATATTGGGTTGCTCCAGGAAATGTTGTTGACTTCTTTTGGGCATGGAGTGAATGTAATATTGGTGAGTTGGATAATCGCATCTGGATTATGGCTTTTTTTTCGATATATGGAAGTGTAGGAACGGTGCTGTTTTTGAAGGGAAACAGTGGAATGCGGATCATTGTTTGGAGGTAGCAAGAATTAGAGTTGCTACTTGGGCGAATGCGAAATGGCCTAAGGAGTTCCCCTCTGTGCTGGATACATATAGACAGCCTTCATGTAAATACAGACCGAAGGCAAGGGAAAAGGGGAGGAAAGGAATTCAATGGGAAAAGCCTAGAGCAGGATACATGAAGTGTAATGTGGATGGTGCTGCTAGAGGATGTCCGGGTCAGGAGAGATCGGTGCTGTTCTAAGAGATCCAAGCGGGGAGGTTAAAATTACCTTCTCTAAACCTGTAGGTGTTGCTGATTCCAATCTTGCAGAGGTATGGGCTGTTAAGGAAGCTCTCACTATCTTCCTGGCTTCAAGGTGGAAGGACGAGTTTTGCTTGGTCATTGAAAGTGATTCACTCAATGCGGTCAAATGGATAGTTCAACCCGACACTGCTCTTTGGAGAATGAGGCAGTGGCTGATCCAGTTTGAACACATAAAAGAGAACTTAATTGGCTGGGAAATTAGGCATGTACTGAGGAAAGCTAATCAAAGGGCTGACACGCTTGCAAAAGAAGGTGTGGATTTACAATCTGAAATGATTAGTGTCTTCTAGGTTATGTTTTCCTCCATGGAGGGTGTGTATTGCTAGCTGTGAATCTGAAATTGAGTCGTAAAGGTTGGGAATGGGTCGCTTTTGTTCAAATCTGTGGCCAGAATGGTGTTTGAAGTTGCAACAGGGTTTACTGGGAATCGTATGATTGCTCTGTTTATGATTTCTTTTTGGCACCATGGAGTGTTCCTCTTCCGCTTGCATTACCTTGGGAAGGCACTTTTGTAAAGGTTTGAGTTGTAGAGGTTTTAAGAGGGTGGGCTCCCTTCCTGCTGTGTATTTGGTGCAGGGGGAGGACGTCTTGCTCTTGGCTTGCTTGTTTTTTGTCCCATGCCGTTTGATTTGTTTTGGCATGTTGGTTTTTGTCTTAAGTCTACGGAAAATGGAGGTTTCTCCCAGAAAGAGGAGCTTTCCTCCCCTGTTCTCTGGGATGTTTTTTGGAGGCAGTTGTCTCTCTTTTGGAGAATTCTTTCCCTTCTTCTCTTAATGAATCTCTCATTTGCTTTTCAAACAGAAAACAAAAAACAGAAAGTGTTGCTGTTCACTGGGGGTTTCCAGAACATTTCCTGATCATCTGGCCCTTTACTGTGTTGGGATTTGGACTGATCTGCTCACGGGATCAGATCCATGTCATAATTTTGTTGCTTGACAGGCTACCAGTGAACCTCTTCTAGTTTGAGACGCAAACTTCATTCACTCGAGTCACTGCTCTCTCTTCTTCATCTTCTCCTTGTTTGCACATGGTCAATCCCGTGCACTGGTTCACAGCTCTTTTTTTCTGCTTTTTCTGGGGGAATTCTCCTGATTGAGGCATAAATTCCGAATCTCTCTTTATCTTTACTTGTTTTGATATTGGATAAAATGGACAATTTTTACCAAACATAGCTTCATTCCTAGAATGGACATCATATGAAAGTACCATTCGCTTTGCAATTTTTAATCTTTTGTTTTGCCTTGCCTTGAGTTCCACTTCTAAAAATAGGAGAGAGTGGTCCTACTCCTGCCCCTGCCCCATTGAATTTGAATCCAATCATTTCACTTTTCACCTTGGAGAAATTCAGCTCTATCCAATGTTCCTAACTTATATGTTCTGGACCTATTATGGATATGTATCCATGGTCAAAAAATAAAACCACGGTTCAAAACTTGGGAAGAAATGATTAGCTGACAGCATAGGATATAATCATGGGAGAACTTAAAAAAGAAAGGTATATTCACGATAGAAGTAGAAAACTAATGCTAGGGATACGATAATACTTGTTGGATGTCTCCACGGCTGCTTAGTTGCCCAACATGTGAAGGGATATAAAAAAACAAAGAAAGATAGCAAATTAAAAGGGTAATTTAGATGTTGTATGGTAAATTGGAAAAAAGTGTTTTGATTCCTTTTTTTCCTAATTTTGTTTCTCATTTCTATAGGATTAGTTTTGTGGATGCAAATCTCCCTCCATGCTCCTTCTCTCTTCCTTTCTTTTTCTCATTACCCTACCAAATGAGTAAAACAGTTTCATGCTCCTTTGGTTCTCTCTCTCTCTTTTTTTTTATTGGAATGGTCAGGAATTATCCTCTATTGCCATTCTATATTATTCTTCTTCCCTCTACAAAAATAGAGTACCAACATCTGATAGATCTCTCGGCCAGAATCCACAGGGCATCATATATGAGCTTATTTGACATGGACTTGATTCATGTGAGGTTCGAAACATCAAGAATGAAAAATATAAGAAATTATCCTGGATGATAATTTCCTGAACCACGAATGTGCTGCCAAATGTCATAGTTTTTACAAGACACGTGGATTGGTCACGGAATGAATGAACTCTTTACCAGCAAATTGTAGAAGCCCCCAAGAAAAGCAGAGAAGTGGTACCACCTTGAGCAGAAAAGCACAAAAAGAGAAGAGATGGACTAAAAGAGTCATGTAGAAGAATTGTTTCAATTCCGAAACTCAAACAACCACATTATTTTGGCTAATAGTCTAATCCCACCATCACAGCACCAAAATCCCCAAACGCAAGCAAAAACATATGTGATTAAGCCAGGGTCATGTGTGTTTTCTCTTGTCTAGTTCACCAAGTTGGCCCTGCCAAAATTCTGTTTCACCCTTTAACTACTTTGTAAAAATTTTACAGCCCAGCCTGAATCTAAACCACCCAAATTGGTCAGTTAGGCCAATAATCTAATAATACAGAGGTAGGTGACAGAAGAAGAATGATAAAACTGATGAAAATTAGTAGAAAGGCAGATACAGACATCCCATTATCGCTTCACGAATATATTCACATTCATACACAAACAGGGAGGAGGAGAGACCACTCACGGGGCATTAGAAACAAACAACAACATAAAGAGCAAGAAGAAAAAAATTTTAATTTAGACAGAAGGTTTTTATATGCGAAAAAGTGCAACCTGTCTTGTGGCCGAGATTGTTTGCCTTTTCTCTCTCTCTCATTCTCCTTTTCGACACGTTTGTCAGCAGAAGCACCCGTGACCTCTCACTTTCTGTCATTGATTCTCTAATTTATCAACAGCATCGCTTTTCCACCTAAAACAAAGTACCAACAAACTTGTATATAAACCGTAATTCGACCAGGCCAGTTCCACTTGAACCTCTAAAGCAACATTCCCTTCTGCTACACTAGCTCTCATTCTTATTCATTCTTAGATATGTCAAAGTTTCAACCTTTTTTTTACATTACCATTCTTCTTCTTCTCTTGAATGCAGGCCAGACATTATGCCATACCAAAGGAATCAGACTCAGAAGCTCTACAGGAAAGCAAACAAAAATAAATATGACAAGAACCCAGGTCTCAGAGCAGCAGTTTATGCAGTGGGTCAAATTTGTTGGTAGCCTCAAACACTCCGTTTTCAGGACAGCAAAGAACAAGCTTTTCCCTTCTTACACTCTCACTGTGAACAAGAATCCAGCGGCTGGAGACTTCACCAAAATTCAGGATGCCATTGATTCTCTTCCTTTTATAAATCTTGTGAGAGTGGTCATCAAGGTCCATGCAGGGGTTTACACGTGAGTACTTTGACTCTATATAATTTGGTAGTGCTTGTATTGTTGTTTTACTCTTGTCCTTATGCTTTGCTGTATTTTTCTCATTTGGTTGAGCCAAATTGCTTTAGTTCCACTGAACTCTGGATTCTAGAGTTTGTCCACATTCACGTGTATGCTAATTTATGTTCAATGTGAGACTGTCATACTGATACAAGAATGTGATTCCCTTTTTTGTTTGTTTTTGTGCCTTTATCCTTGTTTTTAAAATGCTCTGGGAAATGGTCTTTTGACCAAGAGTCTAAGACATTTTGTAATCCAATTTGTCTTACTTTTAGTCATTTCTTAGTTGTGAAAGAAGTTTTATGAGAGGTAACTGATTTAAGGAACTAATATTTCAGGGAGAAGGTTAACATACCGCCATTGAAATCCTTTATAACCATTGAAGGAGCAGGGGCAGATAAAACAATTGTTCAATGGGGAGACACTGCTCAAACACCTGGGCCAAGAGGACAACCTTTGGGAACCTTCGGTTCTGCAACTTTTGCTGTGAATTCCCCTTATTTTATTGCCAAAAACATTACATTCAAGGTAATTAAGTCTTCCTTTCCATCCCTCACCCTCCTTTCCTCTTTTGCTATTTCTTATTGCAAAAGAAAATGTTGGTGCAGAACACTACTCCAGTTCCACCACCAGGAGCAGTTGGAAAGCAAGCTGTAGCATTTAGAATATCAGCAGATACAGCCACTTTTTTGGGCTGTAGATTCTTGGGAGCTCAGGATACTCTCTATGATCACTTGGGTAGGCATTATTATAAGGATTGTTATATTGAAGGTTCTGTGGATTTTATCTTTGGCAATGCCCTCTCCCTTTTTGAGGTTAGTTTCTTATCCTAATTGTACATTTATGTATAGCCATTCTTTTTCTTCAAATTTTATGGAAATGGCAGAATGAACTCAAATGTTAAATCGCATAGAGTATGTAGACAATTGAGTTGTTAAATAAACTTATTACATGCTAGCTGGAGCAGAACATATAGAATGGAGTAATTGCTCATGATCACATTTCCTTTCAAAGGAAAAGAAAAAGGAAAGAATATAAAGCAGTTTTCCCTTGTGTTATATACATACATACTATATATATATATATATATATATATATATATATATATATAAATTTTCATCCTCATTGACAAGAAAAATCTCTAAGATTCCCCTATAATTGATGTGAAAACCATGCTTTTCCAAAAGTATCCCAACACAGAAACTCATTATCTCATCCAAAAGAAAATTTACTTAACTTTGAAACAGGGGAATAAATTGCGAAACGGCTTTTGTCACGCAGGAAAAGCCTTTTGAATGTACTCCCCCACAAATGCTTGTCTTGTATCCAAACAAATACATACATTTCAACTATGAGCTTGAGACATCAATTTGCTGCTTTCACTACCAAATTTATGTACTGCATAACATCACTAAAACCAAAACCTAACAGTTGCATACAGTATTAACTTCATTCAGGTAAATAACTAACTATCAGTTGAAAATGTTTGGGTAATCCTATGAGTTACGTTGCCAAAGTGTAATGTGGTTTGGTTGGATGTGGTTTCAGGGATGTCACGTTCATGCAATAGCAAGGCTAACGGGGGCCCTAACAGCACAAGGCAGAGGGAGTATCCTGGAAGACACGGGGTTCTCTTTTGTCAACTGCAAGGTCACGGGCTCAGGGGCTCTCTACCTAGGCAGGGCATGGGGTCCTTTCTCCAGGGTGGTCTTTGCTTATACTTATATGGACAACATTATTATTCCTAAGGGCTGGTATAACTGGGGCGACCCTAACCGTGAAATGTAATTTTCCCTCACCCCTTTCATGCATGCATACACGCACATTATAAATGAAATTTAATTAAAAGGTATATAATCTATTAAGAGATAACAATTTATTTGCAATAAATAAACATTTTCCTACTTAATTAAATTGATCACTTTTTTTACGATTTTACTCTTAGCCTCTTTCTTTCTCTTTATTTTTCATCTTCATACTAACCACGAGAAAAGAAAAATAACTTTCCTTCCCCTGCTTCATTTTTTCTATCCTCGTTTTTTTTTCCTTTTATTCTTCTCTCTTACCAAACATAGGGTAAGAGAAAGAGGCAATTAATTTCTTCATTGCATACATAAGACTTGTCCATGTATATGTGATTATATACTTGGATATATAAATCCCACTATAGCAGTAGTGGATACATGGACGGTATGCCATCAGTGCTTTTCCCATACCTTAACAGGCTTTGGATGGTTTTAGGTGTTTGTCAGCTTACCCTTTTCCCAGCAGCAGCACCTCAAACTATATACAAAGCTTGCTTTCTTGTTTTCCTCTTGCTCATCATCACAGTCATATATTGGGAATTAGGCATATCTATGCGTACATATAAATATTGCAAAGCAAGTAAAACGACAAGTTTGGGCGGTTACTGTTTTAGGAACCTAGCCATCAAACCTGTGTGCCCTTATCCTCCTTTGAACCGTAAAATCTACGTGTAATGCACCTGAAAAAGAGCGCAGAAAGAAGCCCTAACCATCCATGATCCACCCAAATGTTAGGTATATTGCTGGCATATAAAAGATAAGGCCACGCCAGCCTAGCTCAAGTTGAGCCTGCAGGCTAAAGTTTATTAATTATATACCGCAGTATTGGAATAGCATGCGCATGCATTTTTGAGAGGATTTGGTTTTGTAATTTGTACTGATGTGGTTTGGTTTTTGTTGGTTGGCACTATGGCAGGACGGTGTTCTATGGGCAGTACAAATGCGCGGGGCCAGGATCAAACTTTGCAGGGAGGGTTTCATGGTCAAGAGAACTTACTGATGAGGAGGCCAAACCTTTTATCTCTCTTGGTTTCATTGATGGGTCTGAATGGATCAAATTATGATCATCAAATTTATTTTATATATGCATAAATTCTAAAATTCATAATGAATGATATACAGTTTTGATCTGTTGTAGGGATGATAGTCATTATAATTCGATAATTAGAAGCCATAACTAAATCTTCATTTACTCGTAATCTGTGCTCAAATTTGATTTTTTTTTCCAGGAGAAAAGTCAAATAAAACAAATTATTTAATGTTCCAATAATCCCAAACAAAATTATTGATAAAAAATTAATAGGAAAGATTTCTATCTCCTCTACATGAATAGCTTCTTTGGTTGCCTGCTTGTCTCTCATTCCTCTCCGAAAGAAGGCGCTCTAAGGAAATTGTTATTATATCGAGATAGAATAAATTACTGTCATTTATCAATCCACGGCCCATTTTCCTGATGGGCTTAGAGGATAAATAGAAAAAATGGCCAGGCCCATTCTATTTGAACGTTAAGGTCTTTCTCTTTCTGAGATGTAGTAAGGATTACCATTCATTTGGGCCAAAGGGACTGTCTGGGAGAACCCGGGTTCGTGAGCCTGTGCCCACAATGAGCTCGCTAGTTTACTTGTAGCCTGAAAAGTGATATGCTAAGGCTAGCTAGGACTAGAGACTGGGCCTGCATTAGAAGCAGCTAATGTTCCTGGTGAGCTGAGAGCCTAGCTACTGCTCTTAGCTTAGGTATCTATGTCTTTGAAAGCTAATAGACGAAGAAAAGGTTGAGTCATTAGGCCTAGGCCAGCTACCAATGCTAGGCCGAGCTCACTAGAGATCTAGGCTTTTGGCAGACATTGGAAGCCTATCGAAATTTCGGCAGTGAAAACATGCTATTGCCAGGTGACGTGAGCCATAACTCACCACGTTGATGTAGAATATCTAAAAAATTTTGGGTGAAAATTGAGTTACAGAGGCGGTGCTCGACTTACTTAAACAGCTCTCCCAACTTGAAATCCTTCTCATCAGCGCGCTTCACGAAATATTCAGCCAAAAACAGTGCACAGAACCGGTCAACAGGCCTTAATTTTTTAAATTTTAAAAGGGATGTAGTTGATTGATGTGTAGCAGATGGCGCAAGCAATTAGTGGAAAACAAAGGTTGTATCTGTCCCCTAAATTCAAGAAACATTTTAGGTATGTCAGATCAAAAGCTAAGCATTATTGGTGTGGGAAACGTGAAATTACTGGTAAATGCCAATCGTTTTTAGGAAAATATCAAACGTCCTGTAATGTGTATGATGATAAGACCCAACAAAAAGTACTGTCACTTGATCTGATTGAAATTTGAGGAAAAAGTTTGTAGTAGATGAGTTAGAATTTTCTTTCTTTGTTTGAACCTTTAAATCATTTTTTAGCTATGCTGTAAGTCAGTGGCTTGGTAGTTTAGGCTTGACTTCTAGTTACCAAGGGGTGGTTGTGGAGCATGTCCGGAACTTCTTCTCTAATTTGCACTCGATTGACTCAGTGAATAACTGCATGCAATTATTGCTAGGAATCAGGTTTATCAAGGCATTGATTGAACTACTCTTTCCTTTCCTTTCATCAACTTAGTACAATAGTGACAGTGTGATTATGAGTTTGGGAAGACAGAAAAAGTAGCCTGATTCATTTTGCTAAGAACTAGTGTAAGTTTTAACCATGATTCTAATCATGAATTCTGCAATAATGAGAAATCACTGCAGTGCTATTTCCCTTTCGAGGTTTCTTTTTGGCTGTTTTCAGTCAAATATGAAAAACTTACATTTGGTAGATAGATGGCATTGTTGGTATAAAGAGCAGTGATTGCCAAAGTAAAAAGCCTTGATAAGGTAGAAGAAAGAAAGAAACAAAGCTTGCAACAGAAGGTGGGTCATGCATGAGCGGAACCAAAGGGGCCATTGCCATGAAAAGATCCAAGCTATCACACATCAAATGCAAACAAAGAGCATGAGCAAATAGTTGAACTCTTGCACACAATTCCAAAATGAATAAAAAGGGGAAGGAGGGAATATTGTACTGGAGATGCAATCATGTAGAATACAACAGCTTTGGTTTCCAACATTTCAATTCGAAAATCACCCAACCATGGAATTTTCTTTCCACATTCACATTTATCTTTGGCTCCTAAAGTCAAGAAAATACTACACTCACATCAAATCAATCAAGCAGTGATGGCGCGGTCACTCGTTGGGGTCACCATATGTTTACGAGGTCACAGAATTTTGAAAGACTGGTGACTTGGATTAATTTATTGAAACAAATCATTATCTGATCAGCTTTGATTAGTAGAAGGAAACAAAGTCATGTTTGTTCTGTAGAAAATATTGACGACATGGGGGACTCAACTTCACAAGGCCATCTAATTCTACAATTGGAATTTCATTTCATTGACAATAAGGCCAATTCCTTCACATAACACTGACATTTGAATCAGATGGACAGGAATTTCAATCAGATCACGTAAATTCTACACACGTTCTATCTTGTTTTATCACCTATCTCTGTTCACTAGCAAACAAGAGGGGGTCATAGAGGCAGAGCTCCTCTGTTACAATTTTTCTTTCTTTGCCGTCATAATCACCACCTTCTCTGCAAATAGTTTCTCTCAGGATCTCTACCGAATTCTGAGGATCTATCAAGCTTCCCCAACACTGCATTCTTGAAATTAATAGCTTCTTGAACTTGTGAGCAAGATCTCTGCATCCTAACCCCACTTAAACTACTTCTAGATTCCATCATTTCATTGAGGGAAAGGCGCTTTTTCGGACCTGGCTCTGGCCTTTGCTTTGGAGCACTATGTGACCTCAATTTAGCCTTAAAAGACTGCGTACTGGCCATATAATTTGGAAAATTCCCGTAATGTCTAAAAAGGTTTTCAGCACAGACACTCTTCGCGGGGGTAACCGGGGCATTAGACCCACAAGAATTGATAAAACGAGGTGTACTTTGTGCTGTGGAGAACCTGCATTCATCTCCAGTTAATCCCCAATCAGTTTCTTGACAATGGCGGCTATCTGGTAGGGACAAACGGGCTGGAACTCGAGACGGAAGCGGAGAAGACAGCGTTTGATAAGGCGGGTCATCGCTGAAATCTGATACAGAAGTGTTGGTTCTGCGAGATCTTGATTTAGGCCTGCCTGTATCAACCTCCACAATTTTGGGACTTTCATCGATGTTAATTGCAGTGTCAAGAGAAGCTGACAATCTTCTGCTATGGAAAGAAACTGTATGTTCACTCCTTGTATCATCAAATCTCTCCTACAAGATGGAGTAAATGATTTCTAAAAGCCTAAATGGGAGTCGCATTAAATTGAGTAGATTTCTTGTATTAAAAGGATTTTTCTTACCATAGATTTTCGTGCTCGGATGTCAAATCTGTTAGCATCATGATTAATAAGTCCACGAGCTTTCTGGGACCTAATGGTAGCTTGTGCTCTTATCAGGGCCTGCATGCTATGGAGAGTAGCTGTGGCTTGTTTCCGCACTAAATATCCTCTAACAAGCGCCTGTATCTTCACTAACCCTTTCAAAGCTCGTAGAGCTTTTCTAGCCTGTTTTAAATCCAAAATCCAAAATCAAATCAGAAAAAAAAAAGCCTTAAATTTTACTCAAGTTCAAACAGATATACCGGGGAAGAATGCCTAAGGAAAATAATTAACACCATTTTGGCCTTTTGCGAATGCTTAAAAAATGAAGACGAAATTGTTAGAACTATACTTACCAGATAACCTCTAAAAACAGTTTGAATCTTGACAGCAGCCCACCTCTCACGTCCACCGCCGAACATGGTCCCTCTGCCATGACTTGTTAGCCTCACCACTGCCACCGCAGCCTGAGCAGCGGCTACTGCTGCATCGGCAGCCGCTGCTGTTGCGGCTGCCACAGCAATTGCGTGCTTGTTCTGCTCCTTCTCTGTTTCATTATAGTATGATCTTAGCCAGGCAGCTTCGGCTGGTGATATGTTGGGGGGTATTGTTGTAGGGTTGTGACACAAGGCAGCGCTAGCGTCTCTCCCTGAATGCCCACTGCTACACTTTTTCTGGTCTCTCCGGTCACTGGAATTTGAGTAGTCTTTGCTGTTCTTTAACCCGAACAAGCCCTTTAGCCACCTTGTAGCCCTTCCCATGTTTCTCAGTGCACTGAGTGGGGAGAAGTTAGGGAGTAAGAGGGAGTTTAGGAAAAATCAAAGAAAGAGGGAATAAAAATTAAAAAGAAAAAAAGGGGTGAAGAGGGTTTTAAAAGTGAAATCTAAAAATGCCCATTGTGATAAGAAAGCTTAGAAACTAGAAAGGGTGATACAGCTCACAATCTTAGGTGCTTTCCATGTTGCGAAAAGTGGTGATGGAAAGTTGTTGAAGAATAATATAACTAAATGGTTTTAAAAGAAACGTCTAATATGTTGAAAAAACAAAAGAAATAATAGTAAATGAACAAAAGAGATAAGGATATATTGTTTTTATTTTTCGATGGTGTGTTTCATGGTAGTAGTACTATTTGAAATTCAAAATAACTCAAAGGGAATAAAAATACTGTCATGGCCTCGTGAGAAACTGCATTACATGACAAAAACATGCCGCTGGAAGATTCAGAGGGTCCTAAAAAGAAAATACTTATTAATCCCAAGTTTAAAAAGGAGAGTTACAATTACAAAGTGGTAAAACCCCACAAAGGCAAGCGTTAAACGAAGAGGATGCAATAAAATAATCACCACACACAGATTAATATATAAACAGTAAAGACATAATCACCCACCTTACTAGAATCTGATTCTCCTTATGTATATACATAAAAGAAAAAGAAGCAATGTAAAAAGGAGGGAGGAAGGTCAAGGGGAGTGAAACGCTCGGATTTTCATTCCTCCAATGGGAAACTCGGGAAACCTTTTTGCTTTGACAAGAAAAAGAAAAAGAAAAAAAACAAAACACTCTCCCTATATTTCTCTGTCATTGCTTTCTGGAGCGACGTGTCTTCAAAAAGAAAGATACCTCAGGGTCCTCAGCTTCTGACAATCTCGTGAAGCCTTTCATTTTTAGATGCTTATGCTTCTTTTTTAACTTCACTTTTATCTAATTCTCTGCACCTGTTTTTACTCTCCTCCCCTCTATTTTCTTTAAACCCTAGCGAATAAATGATATGATCATGCAAGTAGAAAAATAAAATTGTTATGGCTAAAAGGTTACTTGAATCAATTTGTTGGTTTAATCTTCATAATAAAAACTTTTGAGTTTGAGCATTGTTAGTTTAAATTTCGTTGATGTTATTCATGATGTAAATTGAAAGTGAATTAATGGAGAAAGTACGGGAGGTTGAACTTGAAGAAGCCTATATATATACATATGTATATATATATATATATTTATGTTGTTTTTACCAAAAAAATTATTACTCTACTCTCATCTCCCATACGCAACAATGAACAATCTCATTTTTTTTACTATACCAGGCCCTTAAAACCAGGTATCAGAAAGACAACAAAGCGAGTATAGCGAAGCAAATGATATGTCACTGTAAAACTTCTCAGCATCAAAACAGTAAAGAAAGCCAATGAAAGTAGCTTTCTGTGAATATTTTGTTCTTCTTAATTCCCTCTGTTACTATAACACAGCTATGCCTTGGCTGCAAAGTTCAGCCCTTTTTTCTTTCGGGTTTCGAAAAGATCTCTCTCTCTCTCTCTCTCTCTTTCTCTCTCTCTCTATTGTTGCCACTGCCAGCATCTAAAACTGTGAATTTGCAGAATTCTTTTTCACTGTTTTATTTCATTGTTCTTCAATTATTTGTGCTCTAATTCAACTTTCTCTTGTCAATGTTATTTTATTTTATGTTTCACAAACGCTAGACCTTTAACTCTCTGCAACAAACTGTGACCCCAGCTTAAAAGGTGATATAAAACCTGTTCATGTACTTTTTTTTAACCAGTGCTCTCAGTCATTTCACAATCATGAAAAACCCAACTAAAACAAAAACTTGAAATATATAAAAAAAAAATTTTAAGGGGTTCATTCACTAGTTAGTGCTAAGACTTTGTAATTTTCCTTCTCTTCTGCTATGAGTACTTTGCTGACTATATATATCCAGACAAATGAAAACAAAATGTCCGCTACATGTCACTATTTACAAAAATGGTGCCGAAGGAACGAAATAGGGGAGTGGGGGAAGGGTACAATGGTAACTTGGTGGATGATACGAGATCTAGTTTCTTAGCTGGCCTGGTTTGATGGCAATGGCGTATCTCAGACCATTCAAAGACAAAATCCAAAATGAGGTCATGGCAATTTGTTGTATTTACGGGAATACTCGAAAGGGGTTTGACAATCAAGGGCGGGCTTGCATCATTTTTTCGTACGGATATTACGGAATAACTTTATTTTGGGCTGTCTAGGACGGCAGTGGAGAAATTGCCTTATATACTGATTTGATAAATTTTTGGTTAAAAGGACATTGAAGAAAATTCTACTGAGATTTATTCACACTTTTTCCTTTCCTTTTTTTTTTTTAATTTGATTTTACGTGCTACTGTTTATTCGTGTACTCTGAATAGAATGTTTTTTGTCAAAGGCCCAAAAAGCTACTAGTAAACATATCCCATGGTACCCAAATTATCCATGATCCATCAAAATGAATGCCTATGAAATCCCTTTGATGCATTCATTTTTGGCTATATAACAGATATATGGTACCAATAATTAAAAGTTCAAATTGTCTTTCTTCCTTAATATGAGTAATTGAGGTAATTTTGATTACAATTGGTTACAATTTATGTGATGGGAGAAAAAGTAAAACCCAATAAACCTCTATAGGTACCAAAATAAATGCTTAAGATTATAATAGATTCTAAATTACAAATTTATTAACAGGAAATTGAAGCGAAATACTGGGAGTGGAGCGAGAGCATACTCTACAAATTACAAGGATTTTGATCTCAAGTTCCAACAGTTTGTTTCTATCATCATCCAATAACTTTTGTCCTTATAGAGAAAAATGTACCCGAAAGGAGATAAAAGTGTAGTGATGATCAATGTTCCCAGGCCTGAAGGACCACTTAATTGTTGTAAATGGCACATTTCATCACAACAAAAAGGGTTTCGAACTTGAGAAGTTTGTATACGAAATTAGAGGGGATTAGATGGGCTGCAATCGGAACTACTCAAAGTAGTTTAAAAGCAGAAGTAGCCAGCTACTTCATTGAATAATTCACAGGCCATTAGTGAATGTCCGATTGAATGAGTGTTCTTGCACCACCTTGCCTGGAAAACCATCTTTTTCCTAATCTGGCAAAAGAGGCTCTCTTGTGTTTTTCCTTTTTCTCTAGGAGCTGTATATCATGCAGAGACAAAAGAAATAAAACTGATTGACAACAAGCCAAATTAAAACTGGGTGAAAGCTAGCTACTCCAAGTTGCAGAGAGGAAAATTTCCCAACGGGGCTCCTAAGCTGGCTGAATTAATATAGGGTGCCACATTTCGGTTCTTAGGAACCTAGAAATTATGGCAGTTTCCTAGATAACTATACTTGAACATTTTTGCGAAATTTGTCCCTTCCTTCATCTGGCAACCTGTGCTGCTCAGAAACCTTTGTCCTATAACCAACCGCAAGCCAAGGCTGAGAAGTTAAATGATAGATTACCCATTGATACAAAACTTCTGCAGGCACATTCCTAGTTTGGTGCAGTTTGTGCTGCAGATGTGGCTGTAGCCGCCCACAGGAATCTGGGGGACCGTTCAGTATGGCTTGTCTTAACTAGGATTGGTTCCATGGTGTGTGGTTGACTGCTAGAACGGTCTAATATCAAAGTGAGGTTAGAGTAGCTCTGGGGGTTTCTTGTCAAGGGAGGATGAGGTCTTAGGTGTCCTCTTCCAATATCTAATTTATGCCCTGTAATTATGTGCTGCTGCATCATTGAATTTTATAAGTGAATAAATTGCCTGCAATTTTCAAAAAAAAAAAAAGCAACATTTAGAACAGCCAAAACCATTATCTTTTACGACATTTCTCTTTTTTTTTTCTTTGTTATGACATAAAAGAATCCGAAAGTTCTCCAAACTTCAAATAACAATCCATAATTGGTTGACGATAGTGATGTATATTCAACCATTTTGCCCAAAGCTTCTGATAAATCCAGCTGGATAACTGATGCGGTCATTGGAGAACGAATGGTTTGGGCAGGTCCCTAAACCAACCAGGCCAGACGCCATTCTTTTCGAGAAAGAACGGGGAAATTAAATGGGCTTAGCCAGGATTAACGCTTAGCAGTTCACACTTCTCAGCAGTGTGCGGATTTAGGTTAAATGACACAACACTCTGGGCAGAGTCCAAAGTTAAGGGAATCTGGCACGCTTTGAGGTCTAGTAACTTAAGCCCAGAACCCCTAAGCCTCATAAACCCTGGAACCTCTGAGCTTGTATTTTGGGAAAAAATTGCATAATTGAACCCATAAGCCATAAAGGACACAGGGTCCATGTTCAGGCCACTGGTCCACATTCTGCTTAGTTCTCAATTAGAATAATTCACATTTGGTGAAGTTGGTATTTATTGGCTATTGCCCAAATTGGTTTCATGTTGTAAGCATTTCTTAAAAACTTACGCCAGACACCAGAAATGATGTTTAAAGCTTTGCAGGCCTAAGTGACTCAAGTCTTCATCTGAAGTTAGTTTTGCTGAGATATGTTGATAATTGCGAATCACAAGCCAGGTATTATGAACAACAAAATATCTAGTAGGACATTTTATGGCACTACCACTTGAATACTCTGGTAATGTCAGTATCATCAAAATTTGTTTTATTTTTTCATAACATGATGGTGGGGCATTTTCTTATCTGCATATGAACGATTGATATTGTTTTGAGATAAGCTTGATAGATTTTTCTTCTCAAGAAAACCCCTTTTCTTTGGACTGAAAGCTTAGTCGTAATGTTAAGTTAAATTCATAGCTTTTGTTTGTTAGGAGATGTACAAAGCCTTGATAGCTGGTAGGATGAATAGTGTTGCTTTAGATATATAGTGAAGTGCATGTGCCTATCTATTCATGTATTTATTTCAAACAAATTTCATTTTTTCATTTTCCTATTTATACTTAAATTGTATGAATAATTATAATTATTTATATATATATATATATATATATATATATTACTTAATTAGTAGTTTAAACTAAACCTCTCNTATATATATATATATATATATATATATTACTTAATTGAGTTTTAAACAAACCTCTCTAGTATCTTATAAACTTAATCTCTCACTGTAAAACAAGATTTTTTAATTTGATACAAATTATCGAAATGTCCATTTAAGAATAAAGTAATATAGTAAGTATCTTAATTTACATATGCATATGTATGCTCAAATTGCATGAATTGATAATACCGAAATATATGGTTTAACAATAGGTACATTTATAGATTCAAATCCCCTTCTTAATAAATAAAAAAAAAAGAAAAGAAAAAGAAATCCATGCGTTGATTGTATCAACTTTATCAAGTTTCGGCAACCGCATATTTAATTCGTGCACCGGTCCGCTCCGTTCGCATTGCTTTCAGGGTCGGCACTTTAAAATAACGAAATAGACTACCCTAAGTTGGTCCCTATCCCTCAATTGATTGTCGCCTGCATATCTCCCAGCAGTACCAACACATTCTATCTACATCAACCTAGCTAGAGCACATCATGATCTACATATCCCTAGCTGTATGATCTTTAATGCTATCTTTCGCAATCCAAGTTGCACCCAAATTGAATTCCTTGATAAACACAAAACATTAGGACATGTTTGCATGCTTTGCTTTGTTTTTCTAAACGTACTATATATTTTATTTTTCAAGCTATATATATTTTATGTATATATATACATATATATATTTTATGTATATATGTAGTCATCCAATATTATAAAGTGGACCCAAGTTGTCAACCTCTTAGGGGGTAAAGAATAATGGGTGAGCAAAAGAAGCCTAACATGCCTACAATGCTCTAGAAGTAATAGTGATCATACTACAAAAGAGGATCATGTGAGAAGGAGATCAGCTCCTCCCGAAGGGGACATGTCATGGCAAGTTGAGAAATAAAAGAAACAGGATAGTTGAACAAATCATGGAAACTAACCCTACTAAATGCAATGCTGGTAAGGAAGAATGTTCAAAGTGTTTTTGTGTGTTTCTGCCCGTTGTTGCTTAGAAGGAAGACAAAAGACCAACCCCCTTTTGCCCTAATATAGCCTGCAATGCTTGTTCCATAACTGGTACAAATAGTGGTTTAATTCTTTCATATATACATTGGAGACAGCCATAATGGGGTGATTTGGGCGATGATAGTGGGGGCTTTTTGAGCCCTTGAAAGATTAGATAAGGGGACAAAGGGAGAGATGTATGGATATTAATGAAGGAATGGAATGGGGTGGTTGCCAAAAAGAGTTAGCCATGTGAGAAGCATGATGCTCGAGAATGATGCTGTCGACTCTTTCTAATACTTGCTCTTCTATTTTACTAGAAAAGGAATGGCAACCATGACCCGCCCCTCTCTCTCTCTCTCTTGCTACAGTCATCTGTGGGGACTTCATAGACTTGCTTATTCTACTCCCAAGTCCCAACATGCTCTGTAAATATCTACCTAGCTTAAGCCAATTGTTGGTTGATGATCGAAAAAGATTAAATTTTGATACCATTCGAACTGAGAGGAGCTAGCTAGCTATCTAGCTATAGCTAGGTTCGTTCAACTTGGAAATGATGATTAATTAGCCGGGGGAAACGTTCCACAGCGTGAGGTTGAAAATGAAACCGACAATTATTCTTTATAATTGATGTTCTTATCTATCAGATGAACAGCTAGAGATGGGAGACTGGTATATATATATATATAAAAAGACAAAGCTATGAGAGTTTAAAGTATCAGTTTCTTTCTTGAAACACATGCATGTTGTGTCCAGTAGTCTTCTGAATGCGCTTAAAATGGAGGCCTGTACGTGCACAGGCAAAAGTTGAATTGACAGAATATATTTCTTAACATTTGCCAAAATAAGGGAACCCTGTGGGATATGATTTTGAGAAAGGGCACTGAAATTGAGAACCTTTACTTTATAGAGACGATACAGCCCTTTGATTTTGGCATGTTGAACGCTCCCTGCAGGCAATGGCAGATTTCAAAAACCAAAAAAGCTTTTGCACCAATCAAGATTCTAATCCTGATTATTCCAATGGTCGTGGCCCCTTTTTTCCCTGCTCCCTGTCTGTCAAAAAAAAAAAAAAAGATTTTGACTTTCCAGTTTCCACACAGGATGTCAATTTCTTAGCTGTTAAGGAATCAAATCAACTGTGAGTCCAATCTGTTGCTTAAACATTTCGTTCAAGTTGGTTGTTGGATGCGATTTTAGAGTTCTTGGAAGTTGGATGAATCTATATATATCCATCTTTTTGTTAAAGTCTTACAGATTTCTTAAAGCTGATTAACCTTGATTATGTTTGAAGCATATGATTCTATATATACAGGTCGCTTAGGGGCCCGTATTTCGATTAGATTGACCAAAATGTAAATCAAACAGCAATTAAGGAATATGCAATGAAACTGACAGTGTACTGAATAATAATCCGTAAACTCAATTTTAATGATACAATACAAGCCAAAGATGAATTACAAATTTAACTAGAAGACTTGACCTCACTCAACTTCAGGAGTGGAAAAGCTCCTGATAAACCTAGAATCGAGCTAGGACCACAAAAAAGAATTCTATTCATGTTAGTACATTTATTGAAGCAAAACTTGCAAATGCAGTATGCAGCTACCTTTCTGCTTGTTGATTTGGACAGCAAGATTGTGGTTTATCTTGAGGATCTTCCATTTTTTCCTCGAGATGGCAATTGCAGATATTTGGTTGGACCAGCTAAGCCTGATGTTTCAGCTTACTACATTATAGAAGGAACAGTATGCGCTATGCGCTTCTGCCATATCTCCCAAAAGCTATATAGGGACACAACAAAAAACAATGGCATTTCCAGTACTTCAATGGCAGGATTCGACTTTGAACATGCATTTACTATTTCTTCAAAGACATTGGTGAAAGAAAAGTACTATAATTTTATAAGATTGTGGAAAAGAAAGTGTTCTTTTTTTTGGGGGGGTTTAATCTTAAAAATCCGGAATATATATCCATTTTGAGCTTTCCCCCAACTAAAATTTCACCATTGAAAATGTCATCACTATTTAGTAATTTTTTTAATATTTATATCTTTCATTTATAAAAATAAAAAGATCTAAAAACAGGATGCAGTTTGCAAATTTTAAAGACTTTGGGTGGGAATGTCCATCACAATAAATACAATTCAATTATATGATATGCTTAAAGAATAAGTTTGACTTCCTTATAAAATATGTATTCCCACCATCAAAACATGAAAAAGACAACAAAATGGAGGGAGTACTATAAAATATATATATCAATAATGAAGCCATTCTTCTCATGAATTAATTAAACATTTAGTTTTTTGGTGGATAAATCCGTAGATTATTTTGCCTAGTGATGTGAGCTTCACATTGAATATATTTGAGTAGTAAGTAAAAAACACAAAATTTGAATAGAGAAACCAAAACCAAATAGCAAAAAATATGAATCAAATGGAGCATAAATGTGTCAAAGTTGTTAATTTCTCCGTCCACTAAGATAAGGAGAGTAGAGCAAATAAAAATACTCCAGTTACATATGCAGGCAAATTAGAGGTGAATATATAAATAAGATGAACAGTTAAGTGGCTGACGATACCCTCCTTCTCCACCACAAATACCAGTGTACGTAGAGGGGAAAAGGGTTATCCTTTCTATAGAACTTGCATGTGCCCATTAAGAATTTGAGTTGATGGATTTGATGGGATGGACCCCCGGAAAGCAGCAGCGTCCTGCCCTTTGTTTGGGGATATGCAAAATCTGTTATATGAAATATTAATTATGAGCTTCTTTTTACATGTAGAAGGGGAGGTGAATTTCCTGCTCCTCCTTGTCATGGCAAAAGGAGAAGAAATAAAGGTCCACACGCATGAAGAAAACAACAAGCACGCAGTGACTGATGTGAAATGCAGATACCCCCCTCGTGCACTCTCTGCATCAAGTAAAAAAACAGCTTTACTCTGCCCACTTTAACAACAAGACAAGACTCTCTTTTGTTTTCCTTTCCACAGCTGCCATGGGCAGTGCTGTTCTCTTCTTTGGACTGGCCTTCTTGTATCCATTTCATAGGGACCGAAACTAATTGAATTACCTGATGACGAATTAATCAATATATATGTATTTCCCTTTTCAAAGAAGAAAATTCAATAAAGTGGATTGCAACTTGACCTTTGCAAGCTATTTATGACGTGCATTTACTAATCACATGAATTTGATTTGATGATATAATTGCATGGGGATCTTTGGAATATGGATAAACAGGTGTTTACATATACAGCATTTTTTCTGACCTTCGAATTAAGGGATGAATGATAATATTGTTTCCCAATCCTTTCCTGTGAGGTTAATTGGACAAAAAGGTTGTCCATAACTATAAGATTATTCCTCTTAGATAAATCCCAATAATATAAAGAGTACTGTCCCAATCAATAAAGTAATGATTTAATTTTAGTTATCATAATTATAAGTTGTGTGTAACGTGAAGGCTGGAGCTTTTTTTGCCATCTTGGATTTGATTTCAATGGCAGCACACGTCAAGTAGGCTTTTTTTTTTTTTGTCAAACAAATTAAATTCCTCTTTTCACATCGAACACGTTTGGTTATAGAATCAAACTAGCTCTAATTAAATAATAACCATAGATTCTAGTCTATCATGAATTTACCAATCAGAATTGAATTAATCTTTTTTTTTTTATAGGTAAGCTAATTAACATATTATGTCGGTGAATGAACCAAAGATCTTTAAGTAGTTGAAATATCAAAGATGTCTAAAGATTGTGTATCTTTTCGATGACGAACAGATTGCTCAACTTTTCGAACTTTTGGAAATAATTGGTTTTTTTTTCCTTTCCCACCCCACCCCCACCGCCCTCTCCCCCACCCAAAAGGAATTGAAAGTGTCAAGTGAATGGCAAATCTACAAACTACAAAGACTCAGTGCCTCAAACAAAGTCGTAAAATTAAGGCGGGGCTAAAACGAGGTCAGCCTATATATGAAAGTTCCATTAGCGCCACCACCATGATTTCGTTAGGTCTAAAAACTAGCCCTACTCTATGCTGGCAAGATCTTTAGGTCGGGATCAACCTGCTATGAATGCTTCCAAATTAAACTGTTTAGCTGCTGAGAATCAATAAAATATGATGTTAGCAATATGGTTTTCTGATCAGAATTCAAAACCGAAACGTTTCCCTTTTGTGTGCTTTTCGGGCAAATCGGCGCATTCTGCTCATCTTGCTGGTAAAAAAAAAGGGCACTTGGCTAAAACCCACCATGTGTCTCCTGTTGGGTGATTCTAAAGTGCATTGTCTGTCGTCCGCTCAACAAAACTCAGAAAGGGCAAAAAATCATCTTGTCTGAATCTTTGAGACATTTATTTACCTCTATTAATTCACGAGCTCTTTTTACTATTTGTCACTTTCGTATATAATTGGAAGAGTACCTGTGATTTTGTCTTTTTATTTTTTCCCCCCCTCAAAACCTACCAACAAAACTCAAAACAAACACTGCACCCTTTGTTAGACTAGCGTTACACTACAACATCCGATATTTGAACAAGCTAGGGAAACTAAATTGGAAGAGAAAATTGTCAAGAAATGTAAGCCACACAAAAAAAGAAAAGAAAAAATAGAGCAGAACAAACAAAACTTTTCTTTTATCTTTTTACGCAACTAACAACCCCATCTCTCCTCACTAAAAATAAATAAATAATTCACAACCTCAAACTCCTGAGAAAGTGAAAAAAATAAAATAAAAACCAAGGAAAAAGGGGGTTACATATCAGCCCCTAATTTTACTACTAATTAACTAGGGTTAATTAAGCGGCCGGCGTCACCAGAATACATATCAACGGCTGTTCTTCCTCACCCTTTTTGTTATCACAATCCTCTGGTTGCCTTGTATCTACATACGTCAGCATCTGGGCCCTCTTAGCTTGTAGTTCCCAGTCAGTGGACCCCACCACATACAACATAAGCCCAGCACAGCACACCTGGGCCGAAAGTAGGCCCAACCAAAGACCTGCAAACCCGACTCCGAGATAGAACCCGAGCCCAATTGCCACGGGCATGCCCACCAAGTAGAATGCACCAAGGTTCACATTAGCTGCGGTGGAAGGACGTGCACTCCCTCTGAGGACCCCACATCCCACCGTTTGCGGACAGTTCCCAAGCTCGCATAGCCCTAGGATGGGAAGGGCAATGGATGTCAGCCGTAGGATCTCTGAGTCAGAAGTGAACATCCGGGCCCATTTATCCCTCATCCCTGACGCGAACATTGAAGCTGATAGGCCCATCATGGCTGATACGAACACCGCTACCACAGCGGATAATCTCGCTTTATAAGGACGGTTTGCCCCTAGTTCGTTACCTACGCGAGTCGAAACAGCGAAACCGAGAGAAGAAGGGAAAACGTATATCAACGACGTCGTTTGGATTAAAATCCCCATCGAAGCAACCGACCACTTGGGGTTCACCAAAAGCCCACACAAAACGATCATGATCTCATACCACCACCACTCCAGACAAACCGAAACGCAACTCGGCCCGGCTAGCTTGAGCAGCGGCTTCCAGCCAGTTAAACACTCCAAACTGGGCTTTTCCCACGTGGGCTCATGTAGGCCTGAGGCCCAAATGCCAGCAACTAAGGAGATGAGGACGAAGAAGTTGGAGATGGAAGCGGAAGCGGCGACGCCGGCGACGCCGAAGTTGAAATGGGAGACGAGTAAGAGGTTGATGGGTAAATGGAGAATGGTGGCGATGAGAGTTGCTAAAGTGAGCGGGTGGGTGATGCCTTGAGCGCGAAGGTAAATGCGGATTGGGTGAATGAAAGAGTTGGTGAAGAGGTCAGGGAGGGAAAAGAGTAAGTACGTTTGGCCGATGCGGGTGATGTTAGGATCTTGATAAAGATAAACTAAAATGTTGAACATGTTTATCCAAAGAAAAGAAATTAATATGGAAGTGAATAAGAGGAAAATAACGTAGCGGTGGAGGGTTAAAGATAAAAGTTTAGGTCTTTGAGCACCGAAGGCCTGGGAACAGAGAGGTTCCATACCTAAAGCAAGGCCAGAGAGAACTGAGTAGCCCGTGATGTTAGCAAAGGCTATAGCTAATGAGCCAGCGGCCAGTTGGATATCGCCAAGATGGCCAAGGAAGAGCATGGAAATGATGGAACGAGAATAGAGAATGAGACCGGTTAGGGCTATGGGAAAGGCTAGATTGAAGAGTGATTTAGTTTCTGTTATGATCTCTGAGATTGAAGGGTGTAAGTATTCCGGTTCTTCTGCTTTCTGATGCATTTCAGGGTGTTTCAGGGAGTTGGGGAGTGGTAGAAGATCGAAATAGAGGTGGGTTTGGGATGATTTCTCAGTTGAAGTAGATATGGTGGGGAGGGTAGCACTGGTGCTTTGGTTGCACATGACGATGGCGATGACGACGATGGTAAGAAGGAAGACAGAAGAAGAAACAATGAACAAGCAAACCCTGTTTGTTGTTTTTTGTTTCAGCTCTCTTGAGATACTCTCATAAAGAGCACTCCTTTTTTTCTTTGTGCTCTCCCTAACTTTGTATGGATGCTAAGGTTTCCCTTCAAGGACAGATAGAATGGTCTGATTTTCAGCTGAGATGGGAATATTAATAGAGGAGTTGAGGTGGGGTTGTCTTTTTTGAATTCATTTTTTTATTTCTTTTTTTTTCTCCCCTCCTTTACAATATGTTATGTATGCAGTAAGCAGTATATATGTAATTGAATGGGGGTGATATTATACCTATGTACTGTGATTTATTTTTTTTCAAAGGGCCTAAGTGATAATTTTGTTACTTTATGTGGTTTAAAGAAAGAGACGTCAGGGGTTGTCAGATTGGTTCAATTTCCGATAAGTGAAATGGTGTTTTTACGAGAGATTGTTCTTGGTGATTTTTGATTTCGTGTCCTCCTCCTCCGGCAGCTCACCTCTGCTCTGTTTTTCTGCTCTCTTCTCTTCTCTTCCCTTCCCTTCTCTCTGCTGCGCTCTGCGTCTGCTACATAGTAAGATACGTAAATTATTACTACAGCTTTTTACTCCTCTTATTACCTTACGTGGTATTTCTGATCCAGTAACTGGACCCTCCTTGCAGTGAAAATACTGTGTTGGGCTCCTATCCTATGAATGTTTTTGGCATCTCCTGGAAAGGGATTGGGAACGTCCCCACTGCTAAATACCAGGGAGGTTCTAATCTCTACTACTTCTATTGACTGGTATTTATTTATTCATTTTCACTTTATCTTCCCTTTTTCCCCAGATATTTTGAAAAATCATTAGCTTTCATTGAAGCATTTGAATCTGAAAAACAAATGCAAGTGCTCCTTTGGATTATTTTTCTTGTAAAGCAAGTGGACTGCAAGTGGGTTGCCATAGTTAGTGACATCTTTTTAGGGCCTATTTAGCGTTGCCTTGTATTAGTGCCTAATTAAATTTTGATTGTTGCACTGGGATACACGTCTTTTAGTAAGTCATCTTTAATTTATCTAGTACTCAAATTAACTTTTTATAAAATTTATAAATAAATATTTTTTTTTATTTATTGCGTTTATCACTGTGTTATGATAACCTTGATTAAAACAAAATTTTTCCTTGAAACATGTTTATTCTATACAATGCATTTATTAAAATTAATTTTAATATTTGTATTTCCTATGTAGCATTTATTATTATTATTATTATTATTATTATTATTATAAGTTATGAAGATGATGACCAAAACAAAGTTAATTAGAGTATTAATTATTTCGGTTAATGATCATTCTTGAATCCACGAGTTTCTCTTGTTTTTTTTTTTCGTTTGAAACATTAAATAAATTTAAATGCATGCACTCTTTTTCAGTGTATATAGTGGGTGTTTGGTTAATTGCTTCACATCTTGAATTGAATTTGATAGCTTTTTAAATTGAATTAATTAAATCCATTTATGGGACTTTGACTCTTAAACTGGGCTCAGCATTTAAATTTTTGTAGAAAACCGTTTTAAAAGAAAAGCATGAGTACTTCACTTAGAAAGATAGAAGGCATTGCAAGATGATTCTACTAACCACTTATTTTTGCTTAAAAGAAATGGTCGTTGTTGTTTATAGGCAATTCCGTTTCAACAAGGAACATGAAATTGAAAGAAATAAAAGGTGAGTAAAATGGAAAGAACTGATTACTGATGGAAAAAAAAAACAAGTACAAAAAAGCTTCAGAGATGGTAATGACACGTCACAGGTCACACGTGCAGTTAAAAACTTGCTTTTGTTTTGCCTTTTAGGATCCTCTTTTTTAGAGGGCCGTGGAGCAGAGGCCAGAATGGGCAGGCTAGGCTATGAGAGAGGACGAAGACGAAGACGAAGAAGACCAAGAACTGAAACCGGGGGGGGGGGGGCGGGCGGTGGTAGGGGCCGCTGGTAAATTGTTATAGTTGGCAGTTTCATGTCTGATTGGACGACTGAAATCTCTCTGCCAAAATTTTGGACCCCGCATCAAAGCCGGTCAAGGACCGCTTTTGCGTCAGCTAAAACATCCCTAAACTAAACAGGGATTTTACTGCACAAAATGCTGTTGCTGGCCTTTCCCCCACCACGTCATTTCTCGTCAACCTTCCCCCTCTTAGCTAGTTTAAAGTTAAAAAAATATACCTAGCTAGGAATTGTCTTTCCGGTAGAAGTAGGAGTAGTATCAAGGTAATGATCATGTTGGGGATTGAGTCAGGGGGGGAACCTCTCTTTTTTCTTCTCGGTCACGTTTTTAATTAATGCATGGGATTTGGAATAATGATGGTGATAACAAGTAACAAGATTTTCACATGCAAGGGAAAAAGGTAAGGGGGGGTCAAAAAAACAGCTGGATAAGTACGTGATCAACGGAGGACTAAGAGGCAGGCAGTAGTCAAGATAGCCGGGATTTTCCCAAACAGATGGAAGAAAGGAGACATACATCCTTTATTTATTTTTTTACAAGTTTTGCCTTCCCTCCCCCATAATCTGCGGATCTCTCCCTTAATCTTGTTTCACTCTCTTTCTTTCCCTGTCTATGTTGAGTTGGGTACAATTGACTGTAGTTGTCGTTTTGTTCTAGAAAAACAGAAGAGGGGTATAGCCAACCTTGTAGTGAACATGACCCACATATTTGGCTGCCCCACCTCCCCGCCCCCTCTATCTGACACTGGCTGTTCCTAGCTCCGTGCACCACTTCTTGTGTTTCTATAACGGGGGCGTCTTTTGTGTGTTCTCTGTGCGTGCTGTGCCGTTTTTGTGGGCTCCCTTTCCCCTGAAAAGATTTTTGGCCTTTCTTTCAATCCTGATAGCTTGATTTTGGACTATTTCATTCCCCAACTTGGGTAAGGTATATATGCACCAAACCCCAGCGATCCCTTCTCATCCCTTCCTTCATGTGTATCTTCCCTAACGTATACGTATGACCTATACCCCTCTGCCAATTATAATTATTCTAACATACCACCAACAAATAGTGGCGAGGACTCTTCTTCAATGCCTCCATAAATATCAAAGATTCAAGCAACTTGTCATTAATTATTTTCTAGTCTCACAATTCAGAATTAATGAAGCAATCCATAAAGTTTTGTTAAATCGTCAACATAAATTTTGAAATATATACTAGAGTTGGAGATTTACACCTATAGGAATTGTCTCCCATAAATCATTGGCGGTCAAAGAGCAGCTGGCAAATGATATACTTTGAAGGTGTGGCATAAAAGGGGTTGAGAGGGACGGGCATTGAAGGCTGCCGTGGTGTTGAACAGCTTCAAAGTTTGAGATTGAGAGAGTATATTCCATCCTAGTTTTTGGTTGCTAAAATGGCGGGTCCCGCATTGAACATAGCAGGGGTATCTTCTTGGGGTGATGGGGTTTTGGGCTAATATCTTGTTAGCAGATTGTCATTTGATGGATCATGGATGCACAAGGTGATTTGATGAGTCACAAAAATAAGGCTGCTGCATGGTTTCCTGGCAATTTTCTATGCTGTAGTTACTATTCCAAGTTGTCTAATAACAGTAAACTTAATCTTTAGCATATTAATGTTTTTCAAGTATTCAAATTTGAACATCTCGTTTCACATAAGAAAATTGATGGATATATACATTTGGTCAAATGGTTAAATATGTATCCCTAAGAAGTTAACTACTACACGTTTAAGATTCAGGCCTCTTAATTCTTTTGGGTTTCTAATGATACATCCAAAGTAAAAGAACTGAAAGAAAAAGAAGGGAAAGAATTGAAAAACAGGTTGTAATCCCTATCAACTATGAATTCTTCTTGTAATGGTATGTCCCACTACGAATGGTTGTGTTTGGTCCAAAACCTGGGGTCTCGAGGATGGTTACAGAAGTTTCTTCCCATTGCCAAACTAGAAAAAGTCGTGACTTGTTTTGCTGTTTTCATAGTGTAAAACACTGTACTGAATTGCTTCTCAATTTAATGCATATCGTTACGAGTCAATTATTTATTCCTTGAACAGTGAAAAGTGGGGCTGCCCATCGATAATAATGGTTCTCTAACTCATCCTATCAACAATGGCATATCCAAGTTACCACAAATGCAACATTTTCCAAACCTTTTGGTTGAAACACGTTATCCCTAATGTTCCATTGTAGCTTGGTCTGTCTGCCCAAAAACGAGCAGAGAAGCCCAGAGGGAAGATGATAAAAAGGCCTAACTACTACTGATTAACCATCTAAATTAATTAAAAACGAAAAAAAAAAAAGAAAGAAGAAAACTCTACCAATTCAACTCAGGATGTTTGAATTAGCATGGTTATTGGTTCCAGGGAGGAACTTCTTCTAACTGTTGGAAATAGGTACACTACCCTGATGAGAAACTTATTCCAAGTAATTAATATTGAAAGCATGTATAAGGCTCTTCTATGTATACCCCTTTAAGGATAAAATTGAAGAAATAGTCAAATCAAAGAAGAATAATAAAAAATTGAACTCCACTAAATTCTTTCCTTCTCCCCCATCTGTCGCGTGCATGGGGTCCATTATGCATTATTTGCAACATAATTTAGCAGATAACATAAAAAAAATATCTTTGAAATATTTTAAACTGACTTTCTTTGAGGATGACTATGAGATGCCAATAAGCACTTGACATGTTGGCCGTAGTAAACTTAACTTTGGAATGTCAAATATCGCCCAACAACCCTCTCAATAAATGGAATAAAATTTTAATACTTTCTTCGTCTTTAACTTTTATTTTTTTGAGTTTTTACCAAAATTAAGGTTAAAATATAATTTTTATATTTTATATTAAAATTAAAAGTTGTTTATAATATAAATATTCAATACTTTCTAATTAAAAAAATAATGAAAAGTAAATTTGTAATATAACAAAATAAAATTGGAGGAGTAATTAAAAAAAAAAAGAATTTACAATGGAAAGAGACACTTAAAATTGCGAGAATTTGACGCGTGGCAGCACCCCAGATGCGTAAGAGCCAGACGCTTTTTTACAACGTCTCTTCCCTTCCCCTTTACATATCGGGTTTGCTTTTAGCCTTCTAATTCCCTTTAGGCAAAAAGCTTTGCTCAAGCACAAGCTAAAAAGGCATGAGCATAAAGCCGACTGCAGCACATCACGATTCACGTACAGAGACCCGAGCCTGACCTTGTTTTGTTTCTTTTTCTTTTCTTATTAATGGCCACACCTCACAACATGATCGATCAGCACAGAGCCTTTTTTTTTAAATCTTCTGCACTAGCAAGGCAACCCTACCCCAATATATATATACATGGCAATGGCAGGTAATAACATGGAGGAGTGGCATCACCCTGCTCTTTATTATTATTATTAATAATTAGATTTATAGTTTAGGGTTACTTGTCAATCAGTTGTTAGTATTACCTTGGTATTTTCAGGAATGGTTTAGTTGCATCTAATTTTAGCTAGGTTCATTATGTGCAAGTAATGATCAGCTAAAATTTAAGCTTATAAGTATCTGATTCAGATATTAGTATCATAATTTAACGAAGTTAAATTTGCAGGGGGGTAGTGGGTGGGTCCCATATATGCAGTTGCGGCTGCAGATGGAATGCTTGAAGGAATTTAAGCAAAACACTCGAAAGGGAAAAGACGAATGCTTTAACAGCGCATTTTGCATTATAAGTGCAATTAGTATTGGATGTTGACGCCACCAAAAAAAATGTTTCCAGGCTTAGGCAAAACTTGTCAAGACTCAAGAAGCTGGATTCAACGGATGCTTAAGAAAAAAGGGTATACTATATATATGCAGACTGAATCGTACTCAAAAGCCAAACTTTTAGAACAGCTTTATCAGCCTTTGGGGGGATTCCAGATTCAGATTATCAAAATGGAAAATTAGCAGTGACCCGTATAACTGTCAAAGGGACAGCAGGGTAAGAAACAGTAAAGAAATATAGACACGTGATGCATGAAAGCAGACAACGGGCTGATCAAGGGATCTTTTACAAAGGCCAGCTCCTTGCCTCACACGCACAGCTCATCTCCACCTCCAAATTCCAATCAAAGATTCCAATGCAAAGAACCTGTATTTATCATCATTTGCATGCAGACATCTCAAACGCAACATGGAAAAGAAAGTAAGTCCCCTAGGAGTAGGAAGGTATGGTTGCTTTGCTTTATAAGGCATATCTTAATTCCCTATTATTTGAATGTCCTTTGTGTATGGGACTTGAAATCCTATCCTTCCACTATAAGGCCTATTTTCTCTCTTGCTTGCAAGCTTTTGCGTGGGTATTGTTGATTGCGCTGGTACCTTCTAAAAACGGGTCATTAAAAAGGACAAAAACAGGACCAACTTGTAAGAGACCCACACGCATGCCATATCCCACGTGGGGCGCATTTCTGCACATGGTTTGTGAGACATACTTGTCTAAGTCCACAGCATAGATGACCTTTCTTTACTTATTCAAATATGTATTATTCCCCCACGAGCCACTCCATATTCATGTTTAGCTTCATTCAGCCTTTTCCAACAACAAGGCTCCAAAATCCATTTTCCGTTTCCCATGTAATTGTGGAGAGAAAAAATAAAGATAAAATGAAAATACAGCTTTGATTGATTTGATCTTTAATAAGTTATTTTAATTACTAGTAGATCACACCTTGGACGACGACCTTCACTTCAGCCACAATGTTTGACCCACTTATTGTTTCTTCAAGATTCAATCGGAAGAAAACAAAAGGCCAATTAATGGCAAATGAGGTTGCTTTGATTAGATTTAGACCCTTGGAGATCAAGGAATTCTAGTCAGAATGTGGATGTGTTCCACAAAGTGAACACATTTTTTTATGTTTTGGATTCCTTAATTGATGCAGAAGTGATCGGAGAGTGATGAGCAAAGATTTTCCTCCAGTTTTTGATTCTAGAGAATATTGCAAGTCCCACTCATCAGTCACTGGTGGCCCTAGCTCAAACCTTCCATTAAGGAGAATATAACATCTTTTCATCTTTAAAGCAGCTTGCAATCTCCACAAAAATCAATACTTATGCTATAAACTAGTCTTTGTCGTACATTCTTCATGTTCCTGTCAAACATAAAAAATGTGCAAGTCAACAACATCAATTAATTACCACCATTTGGATGAAACAAAAGAGATTATCTCCATTGACAAAGATGAGAGAATTGCATCAGGGAAAACCGGTTTGTCTTTAATCTACAAAAACACATGGAATGATGAGAATTAGATATGATAGGATTTGGGGGGTCGACTGACTTCACCAACGACGTTGGAAAGGTATGATTGCTTGGAGAATGAAAAGAGAAGATCATAGGTGTTTTTTTGGATTTACAGGAATCTAAAAGAGTCCCTTACAACCATCATTTTTTCGTTAAATCTATCGATCCCACCATTATTAGGTCACTACCCCCCCACCGAAACAAGGACAATCAAAAATATATCTATATGTCAAGCCAAAGTCATGCTGCCTCACTTTGTGATTTAATTCCTTTATTCTCGTCAAAGTTCTTTTTGACAATTTGGGAGATTCTGACAATTCAGAGAAACAACATCAATCTTTACATATATGCATTTGAAAGTAATCATCTCAAACTATCCGTTTTGTCATGCATGCATATCTAAAAATTTATGCTTTAATCAATTTTTACTTGAGGAAATAAGTTGTACACACACCAATCGAAAAAGTTGATGAAATATAAATGTATCCATGCATGTAAATCTTAGTTCAAACGAAGCATGCATGCATCCGAGTGGAATAGATTTAATTTTAATTATCAATGAAAAACCGAAAGCAAAATGAAAATGAAATATACAAGTAGATGGTGGGGTGGGTATGAGGGGAATCATAATAGCAAAGATTTTTATCCATACGATAGTATTAGTTTACAATATCCTCAAAAAAAGAAAAAAAAAAGTTTACAATATCTTACCTTGAGGTTTAAGACTGTTTAAATTTTAATTTAAAAAGTAACAAAATCCAAGGTGGGGCTGGGAATGACAGATTTAAAGGTTAATAAATGAGGAATCTCATGATGGTAAATCTATGTTTAGTATTGAGAAACACAATTATTCCTCCTCTAGCAGTCATGGACATGCTTTCAGGAAACCAGCCCTGGGGCGCCCGCGGCCAATCCCCTAAAGTAAAGATATGGACAAAGGAAGCAGGAACTGTTTAGGTTTAGCTCCACAAGGGTCCAGTTTAAAAGTGTAGAAAATATGATAGATAGGCACTTACAACTAGCTACCAGCGGCTAGGCATTTACAACTAATTAATGGCCACATAACTAAGTACTCCTCGCATCTCCATTTCTTTACATAGTAACATTATTAACGAAAAAAAACATGATAGGGAAAGGAAAGAGCATAATTCCAACCGTACAACATGAGGAAATTAAGAAATGAATTTTTACCTAGCCCCAATTAAAATTTTAAACCCTTTAGTGGGCATTTCGTAGCTTAGATGGGAAAATATAACAAAAGAAAAACCTCTTCCATATAGGCACGTGATAGCCTATGAGAATCAAATTGACTAAATTGAATATAGACAATCAATACACTAGTATCAAATGTTGACATGTTTGTTTCATAAGTTGAATTTTAAGTGTCTATGTCAATTAGGGTGTTACTATGTGTTTAGTATGGGAGGCATTTTCATCCAAAATTTTTGTACTAGTATTAAATTCCCCTGCTGCATGGCAATCTCCTTTCTATATGAACTCCAATTATTAATTAAGATGGTCCCAATGTGGCAATTTAAAAGACATAGCTAGGCATGTGACATTGGTTTGAAAATGAAATGCGTTAATGTTTTTCACATGTGTTAACTGCTTCTAAACCTATTGTTTACCTTGCGTATAACACGTCCTTATAAAATAATAATTACTAATATGATTTTACAGGTGTGAAAAAAAAGATATGATGTCACTCTCTATTGCTTTCCCTTGCCTATTCCCTCTCCAACAAACGAGAAAAATGATTTTATCACTCCCTTTTTTCAATCTTTTTTTCTCAAATTAGGCGAACTAATATTTTGGAGTAAAACATTGAGAATCCTCAAGTTGTTGACAGGCAATGAAAATAACGGATATGGGCCTTGTTGTTGAACACCAACTGGACCTAACCATAGCAGACAAGCTTAGTAGCTTTGGGTCTCAAACCCACAAGTTTACCTGGAATGGAAGCTCCAACTTTCTTATTATGGGGCGGCCCGTGGTCCATTTACCAACTCTCTATATAAAATTGGAGATTTTTGAAGCCGAAAGCGAGAATGGAACCTGACGGACCTGAACCCAAGAGGAGGAAAGTCCATAAGCCACCGCCTCGCCGGTAATGTTTTTATACAGCAATCTGGTTTTTCGTTTTGCTTTACTTTTCTTTTTTGTTACAGTATATGGTCATCTGGTTTTAATTAAGGGTGGGAGTTATAATTAAGTTTTCGATATTGTTTTGTTCGGGAAGGATTGAAGCTTAAGCATGCATAAGGAAAGATCAGAATGTAAAACTCAAAGGTGTGGAGTGGCAGACTAGGGTTTGGCCATGAATAGGTAGAGTGAGGCATTCATTTGGCAGTTTATGGTAAACTTAGTGTTTGGATTAGGGAATGCTAAGTTATGTCTTAGTGATGGAAATTCATTTATGATGTTGGATTTATAATACATTTTCTTTGATTGTTCTGAAATCCTTGAAACACTTCTTCTTCCCCCCATTTTTATGACATGGGTAGGATAGACCCAGAGATTAATGAGCACTTGAAAGTTTAATTACACTTGGGATCAATGGTAGGGAGATAACATTGTTGGAATTTCTTACCAAATAGTGAAAAGATTTGGCTCTAAACCCCTTGCCTCTTCAATTTCAAACCTCTCCTCCGATGCGCCGGAGCTCCTGTAAGAAGGAAAAGAAAACTGAAATCCTTGCAAGTTTGTTTGCATTATGTTGTTTTATTCTTCTTTTTCTATGTTTGTAAGTTACTATAATTCAGAGAGACCAAACTAAAAATATTACAGCACTGTCTCTTCACCTGCTTCGAGCAAAGCAAAAGATGCAACATCGCCAAGTAGTTTGACAGTAAAGCCTTTTTCCCTTGTATTTTCATGGAGTTTCATTTTTCTACATTTTAAACCTTGGTAAGTTATAACGTGACTGGATGTGCAGGTTCCATGGGCACAAACAAGTGGCATCAATTTCAGAATCCAACAGGCCAAGAACTTTGCAGTAGCTCAAGCACAGCAAGATGGCTGCACCGGAAATTATAAGAATTTTGATTCGCAGTATGGGAATTTTCTGATTCCAGTTGTTCCATCAAGGGCAGAACTGACCGGATAAGTTTTTGTACCTCATTGGTTTTTTATCTGCAGAAATCGTGACCACAGTAGTTCTATACACAAACAGATTTTATTCTTATTAAGTTCTTTTGCCTTTGCTATATGGATAAGAGTCATCTCTTGGATGCCGTTATTCTCTTTTCTTTGACAATAAGAGCTGTAATAATAACTAATGATAATGGCATTTCTGTGTAAAAATTTTACCTTCTTCATATCACACCTCCTTTCGTTATAAAACCAACCTCGGCCCAAAATTTTATCTTGGGTTCACTTGTCTAGGACTAAGCCGAAACAAATAAGATGGAACTAAAGGGCTTACGGTTTTAGCTGGGCTTCAAGAGTCTTCCAATTGTATTAAGCTGGATGGCTTGAAATGCCCATGGTCTCTTTCAAGCTCAATTTCGATTCCATTTCCCTATCCAAGTAATAAAGAAAAAAGGTGATTGGTCTTTCCGCTGAAATGGATTTTTAAGGAATATTTTGACCAATTATTTTCAACATTCTTCGTTTACATAATTGGCAAGAATAAATGTGATCCTCAGGCGTCAATCAATAACAAACTTGTGATCTTATATGTTTAATCAAAATTCAAGATAAAGGGCAGAGGTCTTGCCTCCAAACTTCAATCCCATAATTCCCATTGGAACAGATGAGGAACACCTTCCAAACAAAAATGGAGTTTGACAAATTCGGCAGTCACCATCGTTTTTGAAATATGGATCATGGGGCCAACAGCGACAGGACATAACGCTTATCAACACATTTGATCTGAGCACCAACAAGTAAACAAAACAAGGAAGGAACTGAAATCCCACCGTTCAAGGAAGGACAAGTATCCCATACACGTGGACCCGATCTTCAACTGAAACTCGCTAATCCCTTATTCTGCCCTTCTCTGTTCTTTGGTTATATTTCTTAATTGAACCCTTTAACCAACCTGTAAATCTAGAATAAACCTAATTTGTACGCCAACCTTTTTTTATTATAAAATATAATATATTGGATGCCTTTATAACCTACGGTCGAATTCCTAAAACACCACATTCTTTTCTTGGATGAAAGTGTTAGCATCATGAGGGGATAAAAAGGTAGGATAAAATAAATTAAAAATTCTATAATAAATAAACGAATAAATAACATGTCAATTTTTAAGACGACGAATAAAAGATAGATTTTTCGGGGATAAATGCTGTACCTATGCGACACAAATATTATCATTCTCTTCTACAAAGAATCGACCTTAATTATAATAATAGGCGAGTACAAACAAATCAACTTGACATTGATCCATGCACATGACTTTTCTTTTCTCAAGGTTTTTTTTTTTGTTTAATTTCCTCTATTTTTGGTAAAGAAAACCCTTGCAAGGTTGAACAGGATCATTTTCGTTGCATGCAGTGTCCCAATTGAACTGGTATGGCTGACACTTTTTGGAATGGAACCGTTTCTTTTTCCAAGCCAAAAGAGGTGGGAGGAAATATTAATCTTAGGTTTGATATCAAATATTCTGGCGCCGCATGGTTTGAGGTGGATTTTGTTTGTAAGCATTAAGCATATGTACATGTTCCACCGCTCCACCTTTGGCTGTTTGGCACTATATTATGGTTTCTGCAGAGAATTATCTAAATCTCACATCGTATGCTCTTAACGAGTAAAGTTATAAATTTTATATAGAAGAAAAGCTCTCAAAGAGGAGTAAAGGAAGATTCTCATGGTCCTATAGGAATGTCATGAATCTTATATCGACTGTGTATTATAATGATGTTAGACATTTAATGATTTATACCGTCTTCAACTTATAAAACGTTTTTTGTGGGATAAAATCAAGAGATTGATGAGCTAAAATAGACAATACCTCACAGTGATTTATATGGACTGTGATAGTTGGTATTAGAATGGATTCTTAAGTACTAATGATGTGTCACTGAAAACAATGGACCCTTGAAGCGGAGAGGATATTACAGTTCTAATGAAAAACCATGTGAATCCCACATTGTATGCAATCTCACATCAAAGAGAGCCATGTGAATCTTACATAGTCGTAGAAGATAGTTATGAATTTCACATCGACTGTATACTAAAGTGAGACTGAATATTTAATGGTTCATATCACCTTCAACTTTTAAATTTTTTTGTGAGACAAAACTATGAAACTAACGAGTCAAAATAGATAATACTTTATGAAAATTGATATGGACTATGATACATTATCTTCATGTTTCCGTATTTTCTCTTCTAATAATCATGAGTATTTTTTGTCTTAGATCATTGCATCCTTAGTGCCTTGAATTATTTATCTTTTCAAGATTTTGGAATCTCTATGATGCTGTTTCTTATCTATTTATATATCAGGCTTTAAAGACAAATTTCATGAGGAAACTTGTTAAATATTATATAGTTTCAATTGGTTTTGGAGACATAAAACCTCTTAATTCCAAGTCGATCATTCAGAATAATGGGTCTAATGCCATTTGGAGGCTGTTCAAACTAATGCTCTGTGTCCCTGCTCATTCCAAATACTTGAAAAATGAAAAGCTTAAAAATCAATCGATATAAAAATGTGCTTTACACTCATTTTGAGTAATTGACTTCGCAACATGCCTATATGTATTCGATCCTTACATTGTTACAATACTTTCTTTTATAGCAATATTGTGGCTCAATGATCCATCATTTATGTAATAGCAAGCAAGAATTAATTGCATGTCATGATCCAAAACATTTCGGTGCTGTCAAATTTGATGGCCAAACCCACCCAACTCGCCAATAAAAAATCAGCGCAGATGAGATGCTGAGTCAGATTTGTGTCGGGACATTCAAACCAAGCCTTGGTCAAAACCTGGTTTCAAAGGGAATGGATAACTTGTAAACTCTGAATAAATAATATGTTCAACACATTTACCCCATAAACATTCATTCAAATTTGCTTTTCCTTTGCTTTTAGGTGTGAAACTTTGGTCAAATATTGATGGCTTAAAAACTAAGGCACCAATTGGTTTTACCAACACGTCTGGTCGTTTCTTATTATATGAAAATTGGAATTGCGTTTTTGCACTCTCACATGACTTGCCTCCCAATTGGTTTACTTATTCTTCGATGCAAGCATGTCTGTGAAAATGCTGTTCCTTTTATACAGTTTTTTGGGATCTAAAAGTCTTTGCCTTGACCTTTCCATTTGCCAAAAACAAAAATTGAATAAATAATCAGGACCCAAAAACAAAGTCAACTTCATTAACGATATGAAGATCAAGTTGAAGATCATATCAAAATCAAAATGAATACATATATGTACCAAAATTAATTTTCATTGTCACTCCATCGCTATTAATTTGCCAAGTGAAAAAACTCCAAATCAAAATAAAAAGGAATTTGGACCACGTCGGAAGGACCAAAATAGAATTTGGCAAGTTGGGTCGCAATTTGAGCAAGGACACAGAAAAATGGGGAAACCCCGGAGTCTAAAATCAAAGGGCAGCCTAGTCCTGGAAAGGAAATAGGAAAGATTCCGGGACGCAAAAGTCGGCACGTGCAAATCGGCCAAAGCCAGGCACCTGTCCTTCCTTGAACTCCCAAGAAGTACAAGACCTCCAAAATGAACCACTGTACCTCTCCCATGCCTTAAAAAGTAGAGCTCAAATCTGACAGGTCATTGTCGTAATTCTAATCCACTCTCATGTCCACTTTCCCAACGTTATCTCCTCCCTCCCGTATAAATTCCCAACCTCACTTAAATATCAGCTTCAGACAAAAGTATTTTTAGCAAATAACAATAAAAAAATAATAACTATAAATATCTTTCTCTTTGCTTTTGAAACAGAACAGAGCTGCTTCATTGGTGAGGCAAAGCCCGAGAAATAGAAACCAAAAGTATCGAATTATTCGACAAAAAAACAATTACTTATTGTTCTCTGGGAAACTTTCTCATAAATTCAGCGATCTAGGGCTTCCCTCCCTCTTATTTCTTTTTGAAAACAGTGACACTTGGAACCGGTTTCTTCTTTTGTTTTTTTTTTTCAATTCTTAAAACTCTATTTATTTGGGAACAAAGCTATATATAAACAAAAAAAGGATTTTGCTTTTGTTTTTGTTTGGTTAGTATCGGGGATTGTAGTTGTGATTGGTGATGGGGAAGGTGGCGGTGGGAGCGGCTGTGGTTTGCGCTGCGGCGGTGTGTGCTGCGGCGGCACTGGTGGTGCGTCACAGGATCAAGAGTTCGGGGAAGTGGGCCCGTACGCTGGCTATCCTGAAAGAGTTCGAGGAAAAATGTGGGACCCCAATTTCGAAGCTGAAGCAGGTGGCGGATGCTATGACCGTTGAGATGCACGCGGGGCTCGCATCAGAGGGTGGCAGCAAGCTCAAGATGATCATCAGCTACGTAGATAATCTCCCCACTGGGTAAATTAACTAATCTTCTTTTCCTTATAAATTTAATGATTCAATTAGAGAATGATTGATTGGGTAAAGATGACCTCTTGATTAATTAACCCCAATTTTAAGCTCTCCATGCTTAGCTTTTTGTTGGTTATAGAAAGTTTAATTCTTTATTGAAATTTAACTAAATTGTGTGATGAAGAAGCTTTAGAGCGTGGTGGTTTTCGTGGTTTTGATTTTACTTGCACTGTGGTCCATTTGAATGTGCTGTTAACGAGTTTGATTAGATGGCTCGAATCAAACTTTTTATACCTAAAAGATAAATAGTTTCGAATTTTACTTGGTGTGATTGATGTGTTGGATTTCACTTATGATGCCTTTCAAGTTCCATGGGGGAAGTCTAACTTTGCTAGCTTAACTTTATCTCCTATCTACTCTTCATTCTTGTGAACTTTATGCTTGTTTTGGTCTTTCATAAAAGTTGATTTCTCGGTTAGGTTTGTCGAGAGATTATTTGTTTCTTGTTTACCTTTCTTTTTCACCATCAATATCTGCCTTTTGCTTTCATTTCTTATTGTGAGATCAATGATTTATCTTTTGATAAATAGCTTACTGTCTAAAAGTATCCCACCTTTTGCTTTTTAAGTGTTTTGCTGGTTGATTATAGGTACTTCCTTTGCTGTTTACGTTAAATCTTTTATACTGAAAATTCTCTTGCCAATGTTTTGTTCTATGTTTTTTTGCTGTTTTTAAAGCTTGGTGGTTTCCTGAGAGAATATTGAAGTGGAACATCACTTCATATTTTGACAGATAAGAAACCCAAATTTCTCTTGTGTATTGATTGACTAAAATTTATAACATTTCTACCATCCAGGTGGGATGTTTCTGTCGTGGAACATTGCCATATTCT
Source organism: Theobroma cacao (assembly GCF_000208745.1). NCBI lineage: Eukaryota > Viridiplantae > Streptophyta > Magnoliopsida > Malvales > Malvaceae > Theobroma > Theobroma cacao. Next base: position 5,189,871 of record NC_030858.1, read on the forward strand.
GATCAGTGAGCTGTTTGTTTTAGGTATTAAGCAGTAATTTTATTTGCTGTAGACAAGGTCATGATTTTCCAGTTTACTTTTACTTTTTGGAATATTTGGTTCAGTACTGCTTTAAGTAAGTTTTGGTATAAACTTAATTTCTTATAAGTCATACTCATACCTGTTTCTTTAATAAGGGTTTTCCATTTTGTTTAAATCTTTTATTATTATGATGTGGGACCTTATGCCAGGGGAAAATGTTTCCCTTATTTGCTACTGAATAGCTAGTGGGTTGTAATTGGGAAAGATTTTTTTTTTCTTTTTGGGTAGACGTCGAGACCCTTTGGGCCTTAGGCTACATAATGGGAGGTAGCCTTTTATTGTGAAAGAATTTGCTTTGATGGGATGATTGTAAATTTTGACTATACAAATGAACTTTTGTTATCTATGGGATTGCATCATAAACTATTTTATCATAATCAAGAGAAAAGAAGTGGCAACTCTTTATCAATGGATTCGTAAAACATAGACGCGACAATTTTTTTCCTAACAAGAGAAAAGAAATTGGTGAACTGTCATAAATTTTGTATTGTGTGAAATATTCTAGTTTTCTTGATTTTTAAATTGGTTGAAATTTCAGCTAAGCATGTGTCATATTTTCATCGTTAAAATTTGCAGTGACGAGAAAGGGTTGTTTTATGCCCTTGACCTTGGTGGCACAAATTTTCGTGTCCTACGTGTACAGTTGGGTGGTAAAGAAAGCCGTGTTGTTAAGCAGGAATTTGAGGAAGTTTCAATTCCTCCGCATTTGATGACCGGATCTTCTGATGTGAGATCCTTCTCCATCCTACCTAGCAAAATTTAATCCAGCCTATAATGGTTCATTTTCTGAAATTCTCTATTTGATATGATTCCAGGCATTATTTGATTATATTGCTTCAGCTCTTGCAAAATTTGTTGCTACAGAAAGTGAAGGTTTACATGTTTCACCTGGTAGACAAAGGGAGCTGGGATTCACTTTCTCGTTTCCTGTTAGGCAAACATCAATATCATCAGGGACTCTTATAAAATGGACAAAGGGCTTCTCGATAGATGATACAGTTAATTCTAATAACCTTGGCTCTTATTGTGCTGCCTTTTGTAGTAATTTCTTTATGTGGTCATTACTATTCTGTTTCTGTTCCGTTGTCCACATTTTTGGAATTAGGACTCTATCCCTGTGATTTTTATTCTAATTTTGCGTTCCATAGTCTAAGGCATGCTGACCTTTGGTCTCCCCACCTTCGGGAATCTTAATACTTGGTGCTTATGGGCTACTTTTAGACCAAGATGTTGGTGAAGTGAAATGTTTGGATTTGACATTCAAAATTTTAGATTGCAATGACTTTATGCTATATTGTAACTCCCAGAGTTGTCTATTGTATGATCCTTAATGTGTTTCTTGGCTGGTACCCTGTAGGTTGGACAAGATGTTGTGGGTGAGTTGACCAAAGCCATGGAAAGGGTTGGCCTTGACATGCGTGTGGCAGCTTTGGTGAGTCTAATTTGTTTCTGCTGTTGGGCGTGGTGGATTACTTTTCTCATTTCTCTTAGATGGATGTGATCTGGTGCTTTTACTTGGATACATGTTTGAGTTGGTATTCCCAAATGTCTTATGGAACATGCAGGTTAATGATACAATTGGGACATTGGCTGGTGGTAGATACAACAACCCAGATGTTGTTGCTGCTGTGATATTGGGTACAGGCACAAATGCAGCTTATGTAGAGCGTGCCCACGCAATTCCCAAATGGCATGGTCTTCTACCTAAATCAGGAGACATGGTAAGCAGTTTTGAAACATATTTTCTCTGCTTTTGTTAATGTCTGATCAAATATACATCGACCTTGTTACGCTAAACTTATTCCCTGTTTTTGTGACAGGGATTCTTAATAGGCAACCCTCAATTAGCTATTGTACTATTTCCGTCAAGAGTTCTAAACCTTTCCCCTGTTCTGCAGGTTATCAACATGGAGTGGGGTAACTTTCGGTCTTCACACCTTCCACTAACAGAATATGACCAAGAACTTGATGCTGACAGTCTAAACCCTGGAGAACAGGTCACTTTCTTCAGTTCAAGTTACTAGTTCCAGCTTATTAATTTTCACATAAGCTAGAATTAACTTTATTAACTACTTTTTCCAGATTTTTGAAAAAATGATTTCTGGTATGTATTTGGGAGAGATTGTACGCAGAGTTTTGTACAAGATGGCTGAAGAAGCTGAATTTTTTGGTGATACTGTTCCACCAAAGTTGAAAATTCCTTTCATATTAAGGTAAGCCATAATATTTGCTCCCCTGTTAAAACTAGTTTCTTTAAGCATTGGCTTCGTTTTACTTTCTTGTTAACTCATTCATCATGAAGGGTACAGTTAATTTTTCCACGTTTCATATTTTACAATGGAACTTTGATCATGTAGCTGTTTTAGAATGACATGGCTCCTAGGTCCTAGCACTTGATAGTAACCCCACACAAGGCCCACATTAAATGTATAACAACACGTGAAGCCTTAACCAACCCAATCATAACCTGATCTAATGATTTGTTTAGTTACAGAATTAGGCAGTTTATAGTTATTATAGCATGGTACTTGTTGAATTTTGTTGAATTCTTCATCTGTAAGATAATTGTTTCTGCAACATATTAAATATAGCAGGCTTTGATTTGGGGCTTCATAAGAGTTTCAATGCTGTTAACATTTATCTGTTAAATATGCAGAACTCCTCACATGTCTGCAATGCATCATGACACGTCTCCTGATCTGAAAGTGGTTGCAACCAAACTAAAGGATATATTAGAGGTAGAATATGATTGTAATTTCCTGTATGAGTGCATAATTTTCTGAAATCTTTTCTGTTGCTTTCCCTTTTCTCTTCTGAATGCTTTTGTTAGGAATCTTTAAATTAATTAAGAAAAGAAGAAACTAAGAGCAGAAGGAATTTAACCTCAACCGCAAACTCCCTTATAACAGATGTTTACTAAGTTTGGAAACATTCTCATCTTGAAGGAAAGAAGTTTTACATGAGATTAAATGAGATTTTTTCATGTGAATTTACTGCTTTAATAGGCTTTCTTATGTTTATGCTGTCTTTTCTTTGTATTATTTCAGATATCTAATACCTCCCTGAAAATGAGAAAAGTTATTGTTGAGCTGTGCGACATTGTTGCTACTCGTGGTGCCCGTCTATCTGCTGCCGGAATCGTTGGCATCCTCAAGAAACTGGGAAGAGACATAGTGAAAGATGGTGAAAAGCTGAAGTCAGTGGTAGCTCTAGATGGTGGATTATATGAGCACTACACTAAATTTAGGACCTGCATGGAGAACACCCTCACGGAGTTGTTAGGAGATGAAGTCTCTGACAATATTGTCATTGAGCACTCCAATGATGGCTCTGGCATTGGGGCAACCCTCCTGGCAGCCTGTCACTCCCAATACATTGAGGTTGAGGAATCCTGAAGATGATTGAAGTATAGGTAGATTAAAGAATCACAAGTATGGGGATTTTTGTATATTTTCAGCTTTTGCGTTCTTCTTGCAACTCATCCAGAACTTAGAGCTCTTTGCATCTCCTGATCCAAGAGTTTGTGCCACCAAATCCTTAAGTTAATGGTCATCTGGAGTTTATAATTGAGTAATGGATCAAATGTGCAAGTGCCTGAAGGTAAGCTTCATTTCTGTAACTTTTCACTCTGCTTCGTTCCTGGTGTTGGAGGTTTATACTAGTACACCCATATATAAGTTTTAATCTCCTGAATCAGAAGATAATAAGATAGGGGTAAGTAAACTCCTCTTTTGAGTTTTTGATCTTTGCTCATTGAGAATAAGAAGTAAACTTGCAGGTAAACATATGCCCATTGTTTTGTTTGAATTGTTTGCGTTCTAGCTGACATTTAGTTTGTGAGTGATGAGATGGTTAACCAGGGAGTTAGAATTGGCCGTTTCTCTCCTTCCCTGTCCCCAAACAATCAATTTAAGAACTCACAAACTGATTAGACCAGATCCCAGACTCCCAGCTTCCTTATATGAATAGAGTTACAAAATTAGTGGCGTCTCCTCATAATGGAGCTGAAGGTTGGTAGCAAATGCACCATTGTTAAGGAATACCCACAATTATCTAAGAATACCAGATAAATTATAGTGCATTGTTTCCAGCAGTGCTCAAGGTTATTTGGTCCTTGAGATAAGAGTCTTGCTGCATTCAAGTCGACCATTCTTCCTTCCCCTTGAGTTAACAAAGTCTTGGCTTCTCTAATTGTACAAGCTAGCATATTTTCTCCTAGAAAATGAAAGTATCAATCGAATCCGGTAACTCTTGCCTGCGATTGAGGCGATTTTCCTCTTAAAAGTAATAGACTTGATTACTTCTTTCAGTCTTCGATTTGAATCCTTGTGTGATCTTTACATTTAGATGCTTATAATTTCTAACTTTGAAGTTAAGTTTCTCTTAAAACACAAATTCCTCTCACCTCTCTCTGTCTCTCCTTCTTCACTCTGTTAGAGAGAAGAAAGAGTGGGATAGGTTAAAGAAAGAGCCATTTGGGAGTAAAAACTGAAAAATAGTGTCATTTTCATTACTATATACAAAATTATGAATTCTAAAAATGTAAATATTTAATGACATGCATATTCTTAACAATTTATCAAACTAATTTATCTTTTATTCTCAATTAAATGTGTTTTTTTTGAAAAATTAAAAGATTAGATTAATTATTCTTATTTATTTTCTTATTAATATTGAAGTTCTTATCAAGGTAAATTTTCTTTAATAGGTAATTTTTCTTATTAGATTAAATATGTTGCGACATTATAATTTTGTCGAGCCGACCAATTGAACAACTTTTATTTTCAAAACAATAGTATAGCGTGGTAGCACAGCCAGCCAAAATGCTTTAAGGCTTTTGGTCGATCAACCAAGTTCTACTTGTCTAGCAGCAAGTCAGTCCCTCCAACAAAGTCATATGTCACTAAAGGAAATCCTGCGAGGTCTTGACTCATTGTGTCAACAACGTATCTAGATTAATTTTTTATTCTATAGAATCATTAATTAAAGAGGTTAAGTAATTATGAGATTTACCTATCAAGGGAGTTTCAATAGTTTTTTATGTTTAATTGAGAATATACGACAAATACAAATATAGAGACGATTTTCTGTATTAATAGATGATTCTTTTTTCACGCAACTTAGTTAAATATAGAGAAGATTTTCTTTATTAATAGATATATTTTTGTCACACAAGTAACTTAGTTAGGATGAAATCAATTGTGTATTTTTTTTATTAAATTCAGGATTTTAATAAATTAGACTATAAAAAATAAGATAACTCTTTTTCCTTAATCTTAATTTGTTGGTCTGTCAAATGTTAATCATAGAATACATAATGGAACTTATATAACTTATGTATTTTATGGCTCATAGAAGACCATGTGAGATGTCACATACTCATATTTTTAACTCAAAAGATATATTTATTCGATAGAGCAAGATTTTTTTTTATAAGTTCAAAACTCATTCTATTTTTTACTGATATAAGATCGGTGACATGAGGCATCATAATCATGTTTTATCCTCTTGCTTTCATTAATATCAAGGGAATGAATTTTTCCTCCTTTCGCAATTACATTTCCGGGTTGCCGGTCAAGAACAACGGATATTGGTCGATATACCCTACCTTGCAAACAAGTACACCCATCCAATATATCTCTGACTCGTACATACAATGCATTTTGATAACTCAGTCCCCCGCTTTCATATACAAAAAAAAAAAAACAACCAAAAACCATCAATCTTGCACTTTACAATATCACAGGTGGCATTAACTGAAACCTTATTAACCTTTTTGTACACAAAAAGAACAAAAAAAAAAAAAAACCCTCAACCTTCAATTCAAGACCCTGAAAACAAAAATTCCAATAACTAGAACTATATATAAAAACCCTATCTCCCCCCATCCCACAGTATCCCAAAACAACCTACGCAACTTCATAATCACTACAGTTGTTCAGCATCAGTAATAGACATACAGAAATATTCGCAAGGTTTCTGACTACAGCTGCACTCCTTCCTTTGTTAAGGTGACAGCACTCTAACTTGCCTCCCTCATCCCAACGTTCCAGTTTTTCTTTCGTTCTTTCAATTTGAAGTAGCCATTTTCACATTCTCCAAGGTGTTGTAGCTAGGTGTTGACCCCATTTAACTACGTTGCTTGAATCACTTTTGATGACAAGGCTATGATCCTCTTTCCACCTTGACGTAGAGAAGACAAGAAATGTTTCCCTCATTGTCAATATCTTTGCAAGATTGGAATACATTGTACCAATGGGTTTAGAGAAGATGATTTAACTTGATTTTGTCAAGATACCACCAATCCCAACAAGGCCCGAGCATCCTTTAGCAGCTCTGTCTATGCTGAATTTCATTTACCCTTGTTGTGGTTCCTCTCACTTTATTCCTTTTCTTCCTTTGCCACTTTTTTTTTTTACTGGGTGTGCACATGAGGCTGTTTGTAGATGTCCAACACTGGCAGGTACTCCCTTGGCCATTTTGCGTTAGCCCGGGAAGCCGCTCTAAGCCTTACCAGCTTCAAACACTGATCCGTATCCCACCCTTCTCCTTCAAACACTATTTCATTCTTACTTTTCCAAACTGACCATACTATAGAAAAAGTATGCCATTTTTCACTACGACATTTTGGACCTTTGGCTGCAAAAAAAATTGCAGTCATAGGTGAAAAATATACAACCTAAGATTAAGGCTGCACTTTTTCTAAGTACAGCCTTAGCCAATGTATGAAAAAGTATGGCTGCACTTGTTTATGGGATTCAATAGCAAAATTAAAGTGCAGCTGTATGCTATATGACTGCAATCTTAAATCATATGGTAGCATATAAAATGTGCAGTTAAAAGGTATAAGATAGAGACACATATAACTTTTTAATATGTGATAGAAAGACATGCTCACAAATCATAAAGTGCCTCTAAAATCAAATTGTAGAACTAATGCCTCAAAAATCAAATGCTTTAGAAACCACTTTCAAAGGTCTCTACAATGTTTACAATATGGGGTTTCCTCAATTAATTTTAGTCATCTCTCTCTTTCTCTCTTCTTCTCTCTAATTCCTCTCTATACATATTTGTTTGTCTATTCTCCATCCTAATAAAACCAGCTGACATTGCAGTTCCCAGCGTTCCTTACCTACAAAGATTAAGTTGCAAGATAATATCAATTTGCAAATAATTCATAATGTAATATGAGACAAAGCAAGATAATATCCAGTTAATCGTAATATAATAGGTAATATTTTTTTCTAAAAAGCGTAATTATATTAATCCATCACCAATGAATGCCATGGCAAGTCTTTTGTCTTATTAGCTAAAGACTTTAGTGGCATAAAAGTTGGTGTGGTAAGAGAGCTGTACAATTACAATAAAATCTCCATGAAGTGGCAAAGTTCAGCAAAGACAAGATGATAAGGAAGACTGAAAACAACAGGAGCCAAAAGCAAGGTAATAAGAAATGCTCCTATCACAAAAGTAAAATTAGAGCCAAACCAACAGACCTCAGGATCTTGTTGCGTTTCACTAATAGAAACTGCCACCAGAAAATTAAAAAAGAGACCCTTAGGATCACGAGTCATAAAAAACAAGTAAGCCCCTAGCAGAGAACAATACATTAGAAAACCATGATAGGGATCCAAGGAGCTTCCCTCACCCTTCCGCAATCAGAAGGAGCCAAATACCACATTTTGTTTCAATCCTTTATATATCTCTCATTGCTGAATCAAAACCACATTTTGTTTTGTTTTTTTTTTAAAATCCCAAACTCCATTCATGTATAAATTATGCAACACTTTAAGAATTTTAATTAAATAATAATTCAAAACGAAACACAACAATCTAAATATGTCCAGCCATGAACAATCAATTAATCAAGAGCCAAATACCATTAATTTTGTTGATACCATGCCACAATAATCAGACTGAACAAACAATAAAGCAATTACCAGTCACTTTCATCAAATTCCAATGATAATGCCAAAACAAAATTATCTTCAAAGCAATTACATAAATTAACATAAAATGACTTACAGGAGTCATCAATAGCAGCATTTGGAATCAATTCTTCCAAGGATCTTGTTAGGCTCATTTGTTCAAAGTTGTGCCTTTATTCTTCAAAGAGAAGTTGAGGAACATTAACTTCCACCATCTAAGAAAAGTAAAAATGACATTACAAATCATAAATCTTAAATTATATTACAAATTAGAACCTTAAAATTGTAAAAACTTTTAAAGTGATTACAACTTACTAACCTTACAAATCTGATTTAAAGATATATTATCAAATATTTGGTGTTTGATTATTTGTTCCATTTCTTGACAATCGATCAATGATGATTCATTAAGCTACAAATTATTATAAGTAAAGAAACTTGGGAATCAAAAGAAAATAAAAAATAGTTGCAATAGATGATACCATTTGTGAAGAAATTGATGGTCGGTCATTTATGGTTGAAGTTGCTGGCTTAGGAAACCTCATTTGTAATTGTGAGATCAACAAGTTAATTTGATGCAAAATTTCTAATTTGATCGTTAGAACTTGATCTGTCATCTCAATCTTGATAGATTGTACTTGTTGCTGCAACTTTTTTTGCATCTCCTCTTTTAATTTATCTTTCACTTCTTTCATCTCATCCATAGCAACTCTTCTAGCATTTTCAACCATTCTTTAGGCATCCATGGAATCAAATGAAGGTGGTTTTTTCTTTAGATTTGAAGCAGTCACACTTCTTCTGTAAAGAGACACATGGCCAGTTTTGTCGTGCCCCATTACATGAGCAAAGATTTCATTTTGAGCTTCAAGATCTTTAGAATTCTCTAAATTTTGAGATATTTACTGCTTATATTCAAACTGAATTAAACATAAATAATTATAATTAAATTATTCATGTTTATATGATCTTTCTACATCATATCAATATAAAGTTTGTAGTCATACCAAAATTCTCATGCTTTCCTCATCCAATTCTCCATTCTTGTGTTCATGTGTCAAAAGAAACATATCAGCTTGGGATGTTTCCTCTATGTTTCCCCTATTAACTTTCTGTATTCATAAAAAATAAAAATACATTACTAACAAAACAACTTACAAGTTAAGAACATCATAAATAAAAAATACTTGGTATAATGGAAGAGAAGGGGAAAGATGGAAGGGAAAATAAAATAAAATACTTGATAACTGACAGTAGTGAAGATAGGATGTTGTTTGCTAAAGTTATAGACCTCTAAACTAGTAGCCACCCTTGTAACCACTCTAGAGCATAATGAATCAAATTTGTGCAGCTTAGCTTCTATGGCAAGAATATACTAATATATTAGACTAAGAAAGCTAGTCTAATGGCCTATTCATTCATAAAAGTTCACATGACAATAGGGGAATTAAGTGACTGCTAGTATTTGGTGCCTTTAATAAACCTTAGTAAATGAACTTTGCTATGAACTTTGACCAAATTTTGTATTATAAAATTATTGCAGTTGGAATTAATCAATAGTATTCCATACACATAACTTTATGCAATTGCACATTTTTACCTCTTTCTCACGAACTCGAGCAAAACTCATAGATCTAGTAATGTGTATGCATTGTTGCTTTTTACGAGATTTCATACCTCTGAGGCTACGTATCTACAACTCATACAATATAATTATCACTAAAATACTTGTTCTTAATAGTTGTAACAATTATTTCTACTAATACTTGAAGTCAAGATCATACCTTTCGTTCCTTAGAACTGCAAAATGCAACTAACACTTTCCAATGTTCAAAAGGGACTCCTTCAAGACAATTTTTAAGCCGAACATCATCTGTTTTATATATAGAATAAAAACTCCTCTTCAATCGACATTTGTAATTCCTCCAATCAGTTGCTATTGTGCTTAGGACCCATTTTTTGGCACGTGCCTCAATGCCAAACTTTGCCTACAAAATTGAATTACAACTATTATTAGTATAATGATTGAGAAATAATCATATATAAAAATTCAAAGATTCCTTAACATGAAGGGTTTGTAATACCTTCACTAGATCCCACATATCATTTTTATTAGATTGAGGCATTGTTCGCCAATCAACATAAACAAGAAGAGCCAACATAGCATTACGTGCCAAAGTTCTCAAGAAAGTGGTTAAATTGTTAAAAGCTTCATCAGTGGGACCAGTAAGTTGGTTTCTTTGTGTTTAATAAGATGAAATTGCGATTGTTTTCAGTCAATCCACGAATTAGAAGAGCCTTAGTAGGCCCGCTAGTCTTTTTGGTTGAAAACCTACATAAAAAAGTAAGAAACAAAAATATTAAAAGAATTTTAAAACAAGAAAATGTAAAAAAAAACCCATATGATCATCATAACCTTCTTGCTTCATAACATCTTGCACTAATTGCTCTACGTCATCATGCATATTTGACTCATCTCCCATACCTACATCATCATGAACATTCATAGAGGGTGATGACCTTTTCCCATGATAAATCCAATGGATGTAACCTTGATCGGTTCCTTTGCAAATAAGATGATTATAAACTTCATCCTGATCTTTCCATAAACAATTGTTACAAGTCTTACAAGGGCACAAAATCAATCCTCTCTTTGACCCATTTTCAAATGCAAAATCAAGAAATTGCCTAACTCCATCTATGTATCCTTTACTTAATTTAGAACAACACATCCAACTCTTATCTATTATCTTTACAGAACCATCCAAATTCATTGAAAAAAATATTATTGAAAAGTAAGTCTACTTATGATAATTCTATAAAACACAAGACAAAAATATATAACAACACTATAAAAAATAACTAGCATTAAAACAGTAACAAAAAGCACAAGACAGAATATTTAGATTGAAAACTATTCATATTCATCCCCTAAATAGTAGCTAGTTTGCATATATATAGAAACAAACATGTATACTTTTGTCTACATGCATACATATAAAATAATATAATGTTTTAGACTCAAAGACCAAGATGAACTTGGACCCTAAATACAAAATAAGATTAATAGTATAAAAAGAAATAAAAACAACATACGGATAAAAGATAATCATTAACTTATTCCATCTTAATAATTTCAAAAATTGCCTTGATGTGTTTAAAATACATACCCAGATAGCTTGCCGGAACTAATGTATCAGTGGATGATTCTGTGGACTTGAAGATGAACTAGCCTTGACCTTTTCAAACTCGGTATCAAGCAACTTCTTAAAGTCAGGTAACTGTAGTTAAAACATGCAAGCAATAGATGACATTAATGCAATAAGTGTTAGTATAAAAAATGATATTACTAAACCAAAATATATAAATATTATCCATAAAAGAAATAAATTCAATTGCAAGGGTAACAAAGGTGCCATCTAACATAGAAAGAAAATGGGCTATTAACAATTCCATTAATTGTTAAAAAATGTAAAACAGAAAAATATAGATATCCCAAGGTCAGATTAGCATATGTATTACTTTTTTACTCCCAGATGTGATGTTGAAGTAGTTTAAAAGAATTCAGAGCTTCTTAATAGCCAAAAAGTAACTACATTTAAAGGCATGCTATGCTCAAATGCAGTATCTCCCTTTACATGCACAAAATATCATGTTCAAGTCGTATCTAACATATATACGTTGGATAAAGAGGAAATCGTGAATTTGAAAATCTAAAGGGAAAGAAACCATGAGAGAGAATAGAAAAGAGGAAGAAAAGAAAAGAAAACAAGAATTTGAAATCTGTTAGAAGCAAGAATTTTGTGTATTGTAAGAGTGAGAGAGAGAGAGAGAAATGAACCAATAGTGAAAGAATAGAGACTAGAAATCGGTAGAGAGAAAGAGAAAGTACACATGACAAGTATAGTTTTTAATTAAAAAAAATATTTTCTAACCTTATTTTTTAATTAAAATAAAAAACATAAAAGGTATTAGATTTTTATGAGTTGTATAAAAAAATAATCTAAATCTTAAATTCAAATATTGTAACAAAATATTTAAATGAAAAAATAAAATTGCATCTAAAATTGTCATTTAAAGTTATTTATGTTGTAGTGATTGTTACTAGCTAGGAAAAGTATTACAACTAGAAAGATACTAATACTATTGTACTAATAATGAATAGCTTGGAAAGGTGTTAATATACATATAACAGATATGGAGGTGTTGTTTACTAATCTGTTTTTATAGAAAATGCTAATAAACTTTCAATCTTTGATTGAAAACAAAGATTCTTAGATCAAAGAGAAAGACTCCCTTATCATTTCTAGCTTGTTCCAACTTACGTTGTTTAATGTTAAAAGCTTACTAATTATAAGCTGACTTGACTTGAGATTAGTAAGAGTAGAGCTTAAGCAAATTCTTTTTACATCATACCTACTTATGTCAAAATTGGTTACAACACTTGTCCCCCTAAACTTAATTGCAGCAATATCATAAGCTTCAGCTGCTTCTTCTTGTGTGCCTATAATGTAGAATATAAGTTATATTATTGCATATCACAGTTAGGATTCTTTGGGAATTGACAGCTTAATTACATTAAATTTTATAAATAAAAAGTGAAGGACAAAATTATAATCCAGCTGCCAATTTCATCAGAGCATGTCTTTGAATTACCTAGTTGAGCAGTATAAAGGCGATTATAAGGGGAAAAAAATAAAAGAAACATTGATATGAACTGGTGGGACAGTTCAAGAAACTTAATGCAAGAATTAAATATAAACTGGATCTGATTCCATCATAAATGGTTCTGCAATCAATCTTGAAACCTAGAATCATTAACTTCAAAGTCTATAATAATTGAACTAATTGAACAGTTATGAGAGATGTTGAGACATGGCACTTTCTAAACAATGAACCAAAAGTTAAAGGAGAAGGAAAAAAGGAACCAAAGCTTACTAAATGTTCCAAGGTACAAGTCCTTGTTTCCAGCAACCTTTCCTATTCTAGCTTGCCACCTTCCATGCTGATGTTGCCTACCTAGAGAAAGAAGAGAGCTTGACATGTAAGAGGAAAGATTGATAGATATAAAGTTGGATGGCATTTAAAATAACATACCAAGCATACACATCTGAGAACTGAGATCATCTAAGTTTATATAATAATGTTAGCTTATTATTGTCTATTATAATTGAAAAGGCTACAAAATGCAGTCAATTATGAAATTTTATCATTGAGGTCGTTTTCTTGCCATTACCTTGTCACTCCTCTGTACACAGAAGCTCCTCTCAAAAAACCAAAGATTACTAATTATAAGCTTTCAATCTTTGATTGAAAACAAAGATTCTTAGATAAAAAAGAAAAAGCCCCTTCTCATTTCTTGCTTGATCCAACTTACGTTGTTTAATGTCAAAAGCTTACTAATTATAATCTGACTTGACTTGCACCTCTTTTCCTTCCCTTTACCTAGATACTAGACTTGTTATTACTAGACAAATGTATTATTCATTATCTAATTTCAATTCAGAGATTGCTTTTGTGTACCTTTCCTTTAGTTTATTATTTATGATTAAGCCATATAATAGAATGGTTTAACTTTTCTTCAAGTCAATTTATTTTCACACTATGCCGATTGCTTGCTTGCATTAGAGGTTATTTGAACCCTATATCATGAAATTTTTTGACCCACGAGATTGATTAAGCATGGTATAATGATGTGAGATAAAGCAAGCCACCATAAAATCTTTATTTTTGGGTGAAGATAAGCACTATCATATAGCTTATAATAGAGTTTCTTTAAGTCAATTCCATCATTGACTAAAACACAAAAGAAATTGAAGGAAAAAGCACTGAAACTTACCTATGTCAGATTCTCAAGCAACCAAAGTCATCTTACTCCTAGAATCAAAGAGACAAAATGAAAAACATTAACTGCAATCAAGTGGAAAATAAAAGAAAGAGAAAATTAATGAAAACGAAAATCCAACTTAAAAATATCTCACAAATTAATAACAAAAAGACCAACAACCTTAAGCAACCCTATATTTATATCTATATTTCCTAAGCAACCCTAATTTGTAATCAAAATCCATAATTAGTGTTATAGGAAACCCTAATCTAAACTTAAACTACATAAATCATGCTTAAAATAAAAGAAAATGAGAGGAGAAATAGAGTGAGTACCTGAATCAGAATTAGAGAATTGAATATGAACATTTGCCTGAACACAATAAAAAACTCTATTAAACATTTGTTCAAAATTCTCAACTATCAAATTTCAAAAATATTTGAAAAAATAACATAAAATTAAAAGAGTTGAAAAAATCATTGAGGATTTCTTTAGATCTGCGTCAACCGAGAATGTTCTTAGCAGACAAAGAAAGAAAAAGAGAATTGATGAATCAAGAAAAAGAGATTTACTTGTCTTAGAAAAATTGAGAGTAGCAAAACTGAAAAAAATGGTAAAAAAATCAAGAGAATCTAGTTTATCTGAGCAACTGGAGAGAGAGAGAGAGAGAGATAAACTTAGGTGATTTTTCTAGAAAAAAAAACATTGCATGTAAAAGGTAAGGGGCTTTTGTTTGTTTTTTATTAGGCTGTTTCATGGGCCATTGGCTGCTTTTATTTTGTGAGCTTTTCTCCTCTTAATTTTTTTATGGGATTACACTTCAAATACTGTAACTAAATAAAAATGTATTAAGAGTAATATGATGAATTTAGTTATATAAGAAAAATGCAGTGAAAATTATGCAGTAAAAGGGTAAAAATGTTGTAGTGTTTGTAACAAGGGATTTCTTTGTTGGAATACGTTCCAAGTAAGCCAAAGAACCATGGAAATTGAGGAGATAGAAAGAAAGAAGGGAAAAGAGAGAAAGGGTGGGGGTGATCAATGTAATATGTCACCTTGTGTCACGGTCCCAACGAGGATCCTAACGAGGAGCCATGAATCCATCGACTGTATATTAGAGTGAGACTAGGCATTTAAAGATTCACATCATCTTCAACCAATGAGGTGCCTTTTGTGAGATAAAACTGCGAGGCTATTAAGCTAAAGTGGACAATATCTTGTAGGTTAGTGTAGAGCAAGCTCTAGGTACTAACAATATGTCATTGAGGACAATAGATGTGGTGCTAAAACCATGACATCATTCCCAAGCTTGATATCGTTAATACCTAGAACTGTTTTGATACCAACTATCATGATCCATACTAACCTATAATGTATTGCCCATTTTAGCTCATTGGGTTTTCAATTTTATCTCACAAGAAGTGTCTCACAAGTTAAAAATTGTGTGAATATTTAAATGCTCAGTCTCACTCTAATATACAACCGATGTGAGATTCATACCTCTTCTTTGGGACTATGACATCCTCCCTTGATGTGAGATTAATGACTTTTCATTGAGACCATGACATCCTCCAAGATGTGAGATTAATGGCTCTCTACTGCGACTGTAACAATCAACCACCCCTCTCCCTCTTCTTTCACTTCTCTCCATTGCCTGTTTTCTTTTTCTGTCAAAACTGAAATCTTTTACCTTCCATTCATTTCATACCGAATCAACACCATTATTGTCCCATCTATTTTCATTCTTGTCCTCAATAATACGAGAATGACTGCTTTTTTGTAGCATTTGCAAAACTTTCCTCATGCAAGGTCTTCTTGATGGTGATGTTCTAGTACAATGGATTCCAACTTTAAAGACATTGCACATTTGATCTAAATAACAAGCTTCCTTGATCTCCTCATCTAATGCATCCACTATTGAGTTGTTATCTTGAAAGTAATGCTGAGCCCACTCTGCAAGCGATCTGTTCTTATCTCCATTGTGCGCTTCTCTTCCTGTTGTTAGCTCCAAAAGAATGACTCCAAAGCTATATACATCAATCTTCTCATCTATTCTTGTTGTTCGAGCATATTCTACAATTCAATTTAGAGGACAGATTTGTTAAATTCAATCCACTGCCCACCCCGACAAAGTTTAATCATATCTAAATCAGCAAAGAAATACGTACATTCACGTAGAAGGCAATTATTTAAATGTGGTTCAGCATTCTTTTCTTACATCCATGAATATAAGGGAAAAGATTCAATATACTTGTTGAAATTAACAGGGCAATATAGAAATTCACACGAGACAATTATTTAATGTGATTTAATATCCTTTTCTTAATCTATGAATAGAAAGGGGAAAATTCAATGTAGTTGTAGAAATTATAGGCATCAAAACCGAAATCAAACGTTTGTATTAACATATTGAAACCTCTAATTCCCATGTGCTTAGACTCAGAATCAAAACCCTTCACACTTAAGAGCTCCCATTCTTAGTTTCATTAGATGCCTTTTGGAGTTCAAATTATGAGATGAATGAACTGAGGTTTGTAGGATAAAAAAGTGCTACCTTCTTTCGTATGCCCCAAAATTAAATGTACACTGAAGGAGAAATTTAGCATGTATTGACAATTTTTACTTATGTTCACATGTGTGAAAGTAGATAATTGGTTATAAAAATTATATACACACCCTTTGTCGCTTGCCTACCAAAAATTATTAGCAATCTAGATTCTTGTTTATTAAGCAAACTTATCTATGAAGAAACCTTTGCTACCACATAAATTTTTTCGGCCATTTGCTACCACTTAATTTCCTAATCGATAAAATTCTATACTAAATGGAATTTGAGTCAAAATGATCAACTCATATGACTTCTATATCAACCCATTGCTAGTGAATGGAAGAAAGAAGCATTTGTCTATGAATTTTGCACCATTAAGTACTTACCAGGAGCTATGTAGCCAACGGAGCCAGCCACGCCAGAAACAGTTATAGGTTCTTCTCCTCGCTTGATTGACATCTTAGCAAGACCAAAATCAGCAATTTTAGCATTGAACTCAGAATCTAATAAAATGTTGCTTGACTTCACATCTCGATGAATAATGGGTGCTGAACAATAATGGTGCATGTAGCAGAGTCCTTGGGCAGCCTGAATTGCAATTTGTAACCTCTTAGGCCAATCCAAGATAAAATTATGTGTTGAACAGGAAAGAGTTGTTGCCCGATGCTTATGGAGCCATATGTCTAAGCTACGATTTTCCAAATACTCGTAAACCAGAACATTTGAAGTTTCACTTGAAATGCAACATATCAATTTCACTATGTTCAAATGTCTAATTTTACCCAATATCTCAACTTCAGCCCGAAATTGCTTTTCAAGTAAATGCTCCGACTTTCGATTATTCCGAATGACTTTAGCAGCAACAACGTTGGCATGTTTGTTAACATTGTCAGAACAAGTCAACTCAACACGATACACATTTCCTGATCCTCCACTTCCAATCTTGTTTTCTTCTATCAATCTAGACAAAACGTCTGATTCTGTAAAATTGAAGTTTTGGTAGAAGGTGAGCTTCAATTCTGGATCCAATACATGCTCTCTCTTCCTATTATACTTAATCATGAAGAATGAACATGCCGAAATAAATACAAATATTCCTATCACAATACCGCAAATCCTAGTAGGATTTTGCAGAGCCCTTATGCTAGATTTTTTTGGTGAACTGCAGTTCTCGAGGTTTATGTATGGAGAACTAGCACAGAGACCAGGATTGTGAAGGAAACTATTGGAATATGCAGCATTTTCAAACTGCTTTGGGATATTACCGATGAGAAGATTGGAAGAAAGGTTGAGGGAAGTAAGCCTCAGAAGGCCAAGTTTAGGAGGAATTTGGCCGGAGAATTGGTTTTTCGACAAATCTAACTCAAGAAGGCTTGGTAGGACACAAATATCCTCTGGAATTTGGCCAGAAAGTTGATTTTGACCAAGGTTTAGAGTGACGAGTGACCTCCATGAGATTATAGGTGATGGAAGGAAGCCATGGAGTTGGTTTTGATCAAGCAAAAGAGTAGTGAGAAAAGGAAGAGCTGTCAATGCTTTTGGAATTGTACTATTAAAGAGGTTATTACTAGCCTTAAAGACAACCAGGCTTCTCCATGAATTCACCTCAACGGGAATTTGTCCAAAAAACTTGTTGTTACTAATCTCAAGTCGAGAAAGATTATGTGACACTTTTTTGGGAAGCTCACCTGTAAAAAAGTTGTCACTTATCATCAACATCGACAAGTTCAACGATGTCCATAGACCACTAGGAATGCTCCCAGTAAGACCATTGTTGCGAATGTTGACCATTATCAAGCTATTACAATTACCAAGTGATTTTGGCAATTCTCCAGCAAGATTGTTATCAAAGGCTACAAGTCCTAACAACTTACCTCCGTGGCATAAATGCTCAGGCAACCTCCCTGTAAGCCTGTTAGAAGCAACCTCGAAATACTCGAGCATTGAATATCGACCGAAATCTGGAGGCAGAGTGCCCCATAGATTGTTGCTGAATAGTCTAACGTCTGTTAGTGTTGAGATTCGTCCAATGCTTTCTGGAATTTCACCTGACAGTTGATTAAAAAAGAGAACTAAACCTGATAAATTTTCTAGTTTTCCAATATCACTCGGGATTCTTCCAGTCAGGTTATTTTGAGAAAGATCGATAACCCTCAGATTCGAAGCTTTAATTACTTGAGGAATCTCTCCAGATAATTTGCTGTGGAAAAGATATACTCCCTCCAAATTCTTTAGCAAGAACAAAGCACTCGGGATATTTCCCGTTAGGTTATTGCTAGATAAATCCAGCACCTCGAGAGCTGTCATATCTCCAATCATATCGGGGATTTCACCAACTAAACTTGCTTCTGTCATCCATAATGTCTTCAGCTTCTTCAATTGTTTGAAAGTGGGAGGTAAGTTGGATGGTTGGAATTTCGTATTATATGCCAATCCCAAAAATTCAAGTTTAGACAAGTTACCAATTTCCGGCGGGAAAGAACCATTGAACTGGTTGGAACAGAGCAGAAGACTCCTTAGGTCCTGTAACCGTCCAATGGCTACTGGAATTTGACCAGAAAAATTATTACCCATAAGGTTCAAGCTCTGGAGCTGACCTAGGCTGTCAATGTCATCAGGGATTGTGCCAACAAAGTAGTTTTGAGAGAGATCCAGGTACTCAAGTTTGGAACAATTGTACAAAGTTTTTGGAAATTCACCTACGAGGTTGTTGTAGTTAAGATCAATGGATGTGAGGTTCTTAAGGTCACAAATGAAAGGTGGGATTGCTTCATTGATGCCTTTGTTGGCAAGGGTTAACCCGGTAACTGAGTCGTTGAGGCAGGTGATTTCAGGCCAGCTACAATGTGAGGATGAGTTTGATGATGGGGCCCAATGGTTGAAGGACGGCGGGTTCTGCCAGTATGTCTTTAGTTTAAGTAAGAGAGCTTGTTCTGATTCGTCATGCAGTTGAGGGCTTACGTGGGTAAGGAAGAGAGCAAGCAGGAGAAACTTGAGGTAGAAAGAAGGAAATGCAGGGGCGGATAATGTAGACATTTTGGTTGTGTGTGGGCAAGTTTGATTCTTTAGTTCTGCTCGTGGAAGGCACAAACCGGAATGCCCAAATATAAAAGGGGAATTACCTTGTCAAAGGGGGTGGAAGGTTATACAATTGACGACGGCCATAAATCTTCAACAACAAAAAGGGATTAGTGGGACTGGAGTAATAGGGGAATCACCCGGTCAAAGGGGGTGGAAATTATACAGTCGTCGACGACCATAAATCTTCAGCAACAAAATAGGATTAGTGGGGCTCGAGTAGTGATTGTTACCATAAATTTTTGGAAAGAAGTGTTGCTGGTTCTTTCTCAACCAGGTTCCTCCCTCGATAAACTAGGTTTCCGAGACAGGAGAGGGAAGCCTAGTTGGTTTCAGGACACCCTGAACAAGAGTCGCCAGGACAATTATTACCGGACATTAGCCGCAATGGTTTTCAGTCAACCTTGTATTCTACATTTTCATGGCATTTCGTTTCAAATACAGGGTTTCATCAGAGTCAGTATTATATGGTTCTGAATCCCTAGATTTTAATGAAGCATTACAAGAACTTGCCTTTAGTCTAAACCAACGCATGACATCCAACAGCATACAACCCATCCCGAAAGCAAAACTGTTGAAGTTAATGCTTGCTTTGACAAGTAGACTTTGTGACACGTGGAAATCGACTTGTATTTCATGCACATAGCTATGTTTTGTTGCTGGTTTGAAGACTCAACGTGGTAGTGTGCATGGGATCCATTTCATGGTTTTTTACACTTGTTAATCTCTTTAGAACAAGCGTTAATATGTTAATACAGATGCAGGCTCATGTATAAGTTTATTTATAATGTTATTTTCACTGTGTGATCATCATGTATTAAGAGTGTGTAAGGCTTGTTAAGTCTCTGTTTTAGGGACCATCTTTTGTGTCTTTATTTTACACAACATGATATCAGAGTTTTATTAAGTTCTTGAGGGACTTTACTAGTGAAAGAACCCAAAACACTTTCTCAGCAAACCAACCGCAAGTTAGTTTGTCACCATGACTTCGACAAAAACAACCTAAATACAACTATCCCAAAAAGTAGGAAAAACAAAAGAGAAAAGGTATTTATAGATCCATAAATAAAAAGCAAAAAACATTTGCAGTGACAAAACTTCAATTATCTTTACTTATAGATAGGTTGAATCAAATAATCAAAAAAAAAAATAAAATTAAAATTGATTAATAGTGTCGTAACGTGCAAGTTTGGAAATCCGATTGCTAGACGTGGTATGATTTATTAGAGTCGCTACCAATCTTTTTTATTTAGGTGTGATTGGTCACCTATTAACTCGATTCAAATCGACGAAATCCTAAATTAATTGTAGGTCCGTCAAAAGAACGAGAACTGGTCTATTTTTTTTTTTTGTCAAAGTTGAATTCAGGAGTACAGTTACGCACAGGGAAGAATTAGCACCCCGTAACGCCCGTTCCACAAACGGTACAATTTAATCATATATTATCCTAACCCATTAATTTTATTCTTATGTTTTCTTAATTGTTATTTATTTATTTTATCTTTTATTAGAATATTTTATTTCATTTTTTACGGGTTTAACATGCACATGATGCAATTGTGAAATGCGTGACATAAAATCGGGATAATGCCAAACGAAAATTCTTTATTGAGTATACTTTCCGAATCCGTCCATCGTACTGATGGGATCCGGAAGTATTCTCTCACCTAGGGAAATACCTTAGCAACTTACCTTCGCAAGTTTACTTAGTAGATCCCATCATCGGGATAGTCGTTTGTGAGTAAAAAAACAATGTTTTCATTAATGCAAATCTTAATACGAGTAAAACCCTTTTATTAAAGATATTTCTTCAGACTCTCCTATCGTACTGGTGGAGTTCGGAGGTATTTTTTCACATAAGGAGTTTACCGATGAAACTCGCCTTCTCAAGCTTTCTCGAAAAGTCCCATCATCGAGGTTTAGACTCCGTACACAGAATATATCTATATGCCATGACATTTAACAATGCGACCATGATACGCGACGTACTCATAAATTCAATGTTCATTCCTTATTTAATACTTTTCTTTGAGCTTACTTATCATGAACAAAATATTTTACATTTATTTATTGTTTTTGTATAACATTTCCATTTCATCATATACTTTATTTATTTATATTTTAGATCACATATTTTTTACTATACATAGTTATTATTATTTGTATATGTATTTTATCCATTTTTTATTATTATGATTAACAAATTTATTGTTATAATTGGTTTCACATTTCTTTATATATTTTTTTGATTAATTGGTGATTAAGTATATATAATATTTTATTTATTTAAAATTGAAAACGTTAAAATTTCGAATTAAGACCCTCTCATCATACTAGTGGAGTCTTAATCGAAATTTTTAACCTAAGGAAATTCTTAACCTAAAGAAATTCTTTCGAAATTGAGACTTCTGACGTTCCGTACAAATATCCCATCATCGGTATTGATTCCAAATCAAACATTATATTTTATATTTAATAATTTCAAACTAGGTCTTATTTTTTTATTTTTTATTTTATTTTTATTTATTAATTGATTTTTTTTAAAACCAAACCTAGAAATTCTCCTAAATATGAATATTAATCCCAATTACATATTTTACCGTCTCTTTTTATTTATTTATTTTTTGTTAAATATTCTTTCCCTAACACTAAATAATTCTTCTAAATATTTTATTTCATTTTATTTAAACCATTCACATATTTTAACTAAAATATTTTCCAATACACTAAACTAACCACTTCACAATATACTTAATCAAAACCAAATAAAAAAAAAAACCAAAAAGGGAAGAAGGCCTTACCTTGTGTGAGCTCTTTTTTGAACCAAGGTGCAGCAAAGCCTTTAGATATTTAAACCTTATTTTCTCTTTCCTCTTTCATTTTTGGCTTTCTTTTTCTCTCTCTAGCCGTCACTCTCTCCCTTCTCTCTAAGTATTTTTCTTTTTCTTTCTTCTTTTTCTACTTCTATTTTTTTTTCCTCTTTCTCACTTTCCCTTCTCTCTCCCTGCTGGCTTCTTCTTTCTTTTTCTTCTTTCTTTCTCCTTTCTTTTCTCTCTCCCCGCTGGCTTCTTCTTTCTTTTTCTTCTCTATTTCTCCTTCTCTTTCTCTCCTTTCTCCCTGCCGGCATCACACCTTTCTCCTCTTCTCTCTCCTTCCTTTTCTCTCTCCCAGCCGATGCTGCTCACTTACTCTCTTTCTCTCTCTCTACCGCCACAGATGGGTAGATCTAACCCCCAAAATCTCGATCCAACCTTTCCCTAGAAACCCAAATCGCAAATCCCAACTACCCCTACCTCTACCTTTTTTTTTATCTAATTTTTTTGATTTTTTTGGTTCTTGTGGATTGTGGTTCCAATTGCTATAGGTTGAGGACTTTTGGTAGTTTTTGTGTTTTTGGTTTTTTGAAAGATTGTTTTTTTTTATCGTTTTCTCTGATTTTTCAAAATCTGCTTTTTTTTTTCTTTTTTTTAAGTCGTGAATTTTTTAAAAGTCAAGTTATCCAAAAATTTAGATAACCCGTAATGGTGGGAGGTGGCAATCAAAACCTCATCACTCATGGTGGTTGAGGGAAGGGATGGTTGGGCGTACACTTAATTTTTTATTATTATTATTTTATTTTATATTTTTTATTATTTTTTTTGAATTTTTTTAGATGTGTGTTTACGAATAGTGACAGAGCCAAGGTAATGACAAGTGATAGTAGTTATCATCTCTCAATTTTTTAATTTTAATTTTTTTATTATTATATGTATAAAATATGAGATATATAAATCTATGAGTTTATATAATTACCCTTTAGATGGCTTTAAAAAATATATATAATTACCTTTTAATTATCTCTCGTGTAAAATCTTAGGTTCGTTACTGGCGATCAAGTTAACCAAACTCATTAATCGAATTAACTTAGTAAGGCATAATACTCAAAAAGGTTTTTAAATTATTAAAAAAAAATTAATTTAGTTTTTATTATTTTATTACGTTCAAGTTTTTATATTTTTATTTTGAATTAAATAAATTTTTATAATTAATAATTGATTAATTTTTTTTAAAAGATAAATAAATAAATAATTATCATTAGTAAAAAATATTATTTATCATTTTATATCTTCATAACACTAATATGATATTGATGTTGAAAATAATGAAAATATAAAAATTTATTTAAATTTTGTTAAATAATTTAAAAGATTTTTAGATATTTTATTACTTATTAACTGAATGTTGTGGTTAATTTAGTTTTAACTAAATTAAATTATGCTCACCTCTTGCTGAATGTGGACGTGGAATTATGAGAAACTATGAACAGGTTGGCAGTGGCCTCTTGATAGTTTGGAAAGGCGACAACACACTGTCATAGACTCCTAATCTATTACAGTGTAGTCAAATAAAGGGTGTTACTTTATTAGTCAAATGAGCATACTGCGACAGCATATTGCGACAACACACTGCTATCAGCCAATAGAGAGAAAAGGTGCTACTAATTAACATATTGCAAAATTGACTTGACTAGCTATTTGGTCAAGTTTTCCCATGGGTAATTAATATAACCTAATTAATATAATTTGGTGAAGAAAAAGAAAAATCTTTTGAAGAAAAGGGGAAACAAATTCGCACAAATATATAACATGATCAAGTAAGATGAAATATAGTACCAATATGGATATAAACAACACTCGTAATCTCAAATTTGGGATATTTTTATTTTTTAAAATTCGTTTATTATGTTTTGAGGAGAGTCATAAATCTTGCATTGATTCATCAATCTTTTATTGATATGAGATTTATGATGTTTTACTCAACTCAATTGTGCTATGTTATCATTGTACTAGCTCTTTTTATTTTTACGCATAGAGGAGAGAGACCACATCTTAATCCAATTTGCTTTGACCTTACTGTTTTTCCTAAGAGTCTCATCTTTTGATACTATTTGTCACGGGCTCACTTCAACTCAAAAGACATATTTATTAAGTGAAAAAAAATCTTTATTTATAAATCTACAAATGCCTACGTTTCAAAATAAAAAAACATGTCATTAGGTTAAAGAAACATTTATTTATAAACTCAAGACTCATTTTATCACTTACTATTATGGAATTCACACTTTAGTTTTGGTCTACCTCAATCTTAGCATCTCTCATGAAAGTCTCATGTAAGTGAAGATTTGAGTTTGATTCTACATTAATACCAGTTATCTCCAAAAAAAAAAACATATTTGTTAGGTAGAGGAAAACTATAATTTATAAACCCACAAATACTTAAAAGATATATATATTAAGTGGAGAAAAATCATGGTTTATAAACCCACAAGTGCTATCGTTTTTAATTGAAAAGATATGCATGTTAGATCGAGAAAGGTTTTCATTTATAAATCTAAGACTTACTTTTTACCTAAAAACAATAGAAAAAGTACTGCCGCGAAGAAAACGCATGTATGCATCGTGGAATAAAGACATCGTGCATAGCGTGTAATTAGTTCATTTTCAGGAACATATGTTTTTCCACTGCCAACCCACGGCTTGGTTAGTGTAATAAAAAGTTTTCAACCAGAAAAAATAGCAAAATGATTATGAAAGAAAGTTCATCAATAGTTCTTTGCACTCTTTTCTTCCAATAAAATAGGGAATTAAAGATGACTTGATATTGGCTGAATTTTTTATCTTTAATCTTTAAACAAAAGATGGAAGAGATCAGATGCTTTTTTTTTTTTTTTCATTTTAACAAAAAAGCCCACATGTCATATTCTTAGCAAATAAAAATGTAATATTTTGACTACATAAAAGCAGTGGAGACAATGTTTTGGTGTTTAGGTCTTTTTCTTCTTTTTTTTTTTTGAAGAATATTCTTAACAAGCGTTTAAACCACGCAGGAACTACACATCACTAATGGGCCAAAGGGATTAAAACCTTTTGATTTTAAAGGGGTGAATTGTTGGAGTGCAACGTGGACTAAAAGAAGTCATCCTGACCCCTGAAATGGGTTTGGAAATTTGGAAGAACTCTCTCACTCGGTGTACTGGATTCTTTACAAATGCTATTATGTTGGTACATGACTTTTCAGAGAGGGTTGTTCTCAGTATATATAGGAATAGAGACCATTCCAACTATGCCTGGCCGATAGTAATGTAATCGTGCGCTTGATCAAAACTGTGCACCAAACGACAAAGACTGAGACAAAAATTACGTGCATGCTACGCTCACCGGCATGAATACTTCAATTCAAGACGAGGAAATTCTTGAAATTTTTAAAACCTTATTCAATTTACAATTAATTGATTTTATATAATATATTGAAAATATTTTTAATTTAAATCATTCTAATATCTTCCTCATGCGTAAAGTAATGAACTTATCACAAATTAATATTCTCCTCATGTGTGAACAGTAGCGGAGCCTCCTTAAGGCATGGCTTCTCAAAAATTTTAAATTTTTTTCATATTATATAAATTTTTAAATTTTTTTATAAATTCTATTAGTAGTTCTCAAAATAATTTTTATTTAACC